>NW_026571190.1:4378359-4540859 GCF_026225935.1 Boleophthalmus pectinirostris | reverse complement strand
ATTTAAAATTTAAATTTTTTTTGGGGTGTGTGTGATTGTGTATGTGTATGTGTGTGGGGGTAGGCTGC
Source organism: Boleophthalmus pectinirostris (assembly GCF_026225935.1). Classification (NCBI taxonomy): domain Eukaryota; kingdom Metazoa; phylum Chordata; class Actinopteri; order Gobiiformes; family Gobiidae; genus Boleophthalmus; species Boleophthalmus pectinirostris. The sequence continues at coordinate 4,540,791 of NW_026571190.1, read as the reverse complement.
ATCGAAGTCAATCAGTTTATCTTTATAAGGGTAATGTTTTTGATTGACAAGCATCACACTGTCAAGTGTCAGATCCATGGGCACCACCCCCAACTCTGTGAGGCCTTCAAAGGCCACCAGAAGCTGCTGAGCAATTGGTCTGATCTCAGTCAAATTGAAGTTAACATCCCGCTTGGTCATTATGTCTTTTAGGCTAATGTCCAGCATTTCAAAATCCAGACAGATTTCAACAAAAGAGCCCATAGATTTGACAATATTGTACTTGTCAGGGTCCAGCTCTCTCACATGGTGGAGCAGGGACATTTCATTCCTGAAAGCATCCTGGTTGTTGTCCTTAATCACTTTCAATGAAACAATCTCAGATGTCTGAGGCTTGAAGCAGCGTGCACCTGTCCAAACATCCCCTCACCAAGAAACTGTAGCATCTTGTACTCTGGCAGAGGCTGACCTGCATTCTCAATGCTCTCATGTTCTCTGGATGAGTGGAGGGAATCACACTGATTTTGCATTGTCTCCTTTAAGTCGTCTTTAGTGAGTGGTTCCTGGGGGGGTTCACTGGGGTTGTTAATTACCATGAGCATCATGTCTCGTGCCCAGTTTGTATAGCCACTTTGGTCCTCCACCAAGTACTTCATGGTGATAAACAGGTGATATAAGGCTGCACCTGGAGTTATTCTCTTCCTGTAATCGAGGTGCAGAAGAAGTTCACACAGACTCAAAAAGGTCAGCCTGTCTCTCACTTCTGGGCTCTGGATTGTTGGTCGGCTTGATAGGATTGCTTCATCTAAACTGCAGCCTTGTAGAGGACATTTGAGTTTAGTGTTCAAACGTGAGAATACAAAGAGGCTGGTGTCACAGGAGCAGCTCTGCTGCCTCTGGTGTGAATTGAAGCTTTTAAAAGTACGCATGTATGCAGCTCTGCCTACGTCACATGCTGCTGCCGCTCCTGGTGTAAATTCCACGTCAGGGTGTTTATATTTTATTACAGCTTTGTGACATTTCACAAAGTCCCGATACACAATATTACAGTTACTAATTAATTTGAACAAAAGTAGGAGCATGTTGTGAAATGTACACATAAAATGTGTTCTGGCTGAAGGCTGTGTGACTCACTTGATACTGATAGCAAACTCTCCTCCGTCTTTCTGCCTGACCAGGAAGGTCCCATCTGAGCGGGACAGGAGCAGGTTTTTGGCCCGCGCCTCGGTCCATGTTTCCTGCAAACCTTTAGGAATTAAGAAATAAAATTTTACGGACAATCACTATCAATATGTTTACTTAGAAGCACTCCTGATGCCATTTTATGTGATCATACATATGTGTATATTTATTACATAATCATAGATGGTAATATGGCGTCTTGAATATTTAACATTATTTTACATTATTCAGGCAGGAATCACTCCAAATACAATTCTGAGTGAGTAAATAGTGGGGGAAACAACTATAATATGGTTAAAAGCTCTGAAGAGTCAATTTTGCAGAATAGGTCTGCTTTAAAGTCTCTTTCTAAAGAGGGACGAGTAATATTTGTAAGAACCAAAAAAAATAAATGAGAGGTTTTTTTTTTAGATAAGTAATCTCAGTTGAATCTATAAAAAGTGAACCTAATGTGAAGAGTGTTTCTGTATGTTGGATCAAAAGTCTGGACATCTCTGTTGCACATATATTTCTATACTAATTATATGGTTCATTCCATGATCACACTATTGCATCCAGAGTAAGAGCACACATATTCACAGTTATCCTTACCACTTGAAAATGAACAGGTCTGGCGTTGGACTCTGGAGAAGACAGAGACAGTTCTGTAAGTGTTCTGTATGTGTTCAGTTGTGTCCTGCGGTGTAGTGCCATACTCACCGAGCGGTACGGCTGCACTTTGTTATTGGGGAACCAGCCCATCTGCCCCGTTGTCAGGTTTCTGCCCTGGAATCCCACACACACAGACTAGGTTCTCATACTTTTTGGGGATATCACATTCCATTCATTTCTTGGAGACTGATATGAACTACAGTCATTACTTGCCTAACCTTAACCTCCTCTAAAGAAATCTAAAACATCCACCTGTGTGCTCCATGTTACTGCAGACAATCATCTGAACACAGTTACACTTCATTTAAGATGTTCACATTCATGTACGATGATGGAATTTGGAACTATTTTAATGTTGCACTGTGTAACTCTTGCTGAAATGTAAAGCAGTTCAACTGAGGCTAAAAGGAGCTGAACTTTAAAACTACCACTACATGACATCACAAAGTGGAACAGAGCATTTTGAGCTTTGGGGGTGCAAGCTTCCACCTCCACCTTGTGATGTCATGCAGTGATAGTTTTTAAGTTAAAAGCTACCTTTTACCTTTAGTTCAGTAGAGATTATAAATTTCAGGGCTGCAATGATCCAAATGATTCTTGTGAAGGTGTAATAACTACTCAGCCTAATATACTCAGCATAAATGTGCAGGGTTTGTCTGTTAAACATGTGTGAATGAAACAAAACACTCAATGTATGTTTTTGAGGAGGTAATTATAAAATGCCTAAAAGCTTAAATTTTTGTGTAATATAGAAAATTGAAAGGGTCCAGATGATGCTATTTTGGGATCTATGTTACAATGTAGTTTCCTCTTCACAAACAGACCTGGAGTTGTGTTTCATTCACACATGTTTAACACACAAACCCTGCAGATTTAGGCTGAGTTCTTCTTTCAAACTGAAAACACATGTTTGATGTCATGTGCTAAAACAGGAAGTACTCCATTGTTTTTTAAACTCGATAAACCTTCACGATAATCATTTGGACAATTGCAGTCCTGGAATTTAGAATCTCTACTGAACTAAAGGTAAAAGGTAGCTTTTAACTTGAAAACTACCACTACATGACATCACAAGGTGGAACAGAGCATTTTAAGATTTGGAGATGCACACAGACTTATAAGAGTGTGAATGAAACAAAACAACTCCAGGTCTGTTTTTGATGAGGTAACAGCATAATAACGTGGTAAAAACGCACATGAATCACTTCTGCATAATATATGACCTTTAAAAAATGACTTAGGGTATAGGGACAGCCTTGTACCTCCCACCACTGCGTGTTGGCCTCTGCTTTGGTCAGTTCCACCACATCTCCTCTGGACAAAGGCAGGGGCAAGCCGAAGCCCACGGGAGGAGGGGGTAGGCCAAAGTAGTCCTGGGACGCCTCCATCTTGGGAAAACCTCCAGGTGAAAAGAAAAAGGAAACAAAATGAGCATATGGACCAGAGGTGGTAGAGAAGCTAAAAACTGTAGTGAAATATGAGTAACATTACTTCAAAATAATATTACTCAAGTAGAAATACAGCGTAGTAGTCCAAGAAATTGTTAAGAGTAAAGAAGTATTTGAGAAAACTACTGCTCAAGTAAGAGTACTCTGTGAGTCAGTCTACAAGTGAGTGGGAAGAGTAATCACAGCTTTTACTCAAGTAACTGCACTGTACTGTTCAATAAAAACATTACTCAAGTAGGAGTAAACGTATGCTGCTATGAAAGTACTCTGAAAAGTAATAATGTCTTTAAAAAGTTACTCAAGTAAATGTAACTGAGACCTGCTCACTTCTAACATGGACACTGTGACTGAGCGCCCGTATAAGGGGGAGCTCCGTCATTTGGGCTGTCTGTCTGTCTGTCTGTCTGTCTTTGGCCTGACTATGTGGGTGCTGGCTTACTGTAAGTGCTATCGCTGTAAATATTATTGTAAATACTTCTTTTTTTTTAACTCTACTTCATCATTTCCACTATAAATATTGCACTCTGCACATTGAGCTGTGGTGTGAATGAAAATGCACTTAAGTGAAGTTTTTTCGACTAAGCCATCATTTCTTTATATTTATTTTGGACGAAGCCATGACAGACACATACACCGGTATGTCAATGTCAATTCTAAAACTAAGCAAAAGGCTTGGTTTTCCATGCTGATTTTCATCAGTATAAATACATGTTTTTTTCATCTACAACCTCCATTTAACTATTCATTTACATGGTCATTATTTTTGCCAGTACACAGAGCATCAAAGACTCTGTACTTGATAAGCAGGAAGTGCATTTTAGCATGCTAATTGTTGTTTAGCAGAGTTGGCAAGACTCTGCTCTTGCCTCTGAAAGTTGTGAAAAGCACTGATATATAATTAGGATGCTCAGAACGTGTAAGGTAAAGTGCGGAGTAACTTTGGCCCACTACAAAGCGTTTAAAATGAACATGTTTAGTTTTTCCCGTTTTTAAGACAATAAAAATGAGGTACAACATCTTTAAGCCACAGCAGTCTCATAACATGGCTCACCTGTGGAGTGCGCCGCTGAAGCCCGTCCTTTAGGCTGCAAGGATACACAAGTGATCAGACGTGGATAGAACTATAAGCTCACATAAACAGGACACATATCTTACCTTCCTCACAGTACCCGAGTGATCTGAAATGTAAGATCAGCAAGTCAATAAAGGCTTCAAAAGGAAAAACAACCTCTGTGTCAACTGGCAAATGTAGAATGTTGAATTTACATTGATTTACTAATTAGATCAAAAATATAGAATTTCTTCAGGCGTTAATTCATATTGATTTCAACAGATTGTTTTCTTACTTCCATAGACTGCATAAAGAAGCGGACCCTGTGAGTGTGACAACAACCATAGAGTTCAGCTCCAGTCAAATGACGCTCACCGAGGCAGTTATAGGGCGATTTTGGAAGTGTATTTGGAATCAGATGTATTGATGGTGTCTGAAGCAAGCCCAAAATCACTTTCTATATTTATATATAGTCTAGGGCCCGCCAGACTGATATATCGGTTGGCCAATATTATCGGCCGATACAAGCACTTGGAGACATATTGGCATTAATCTAGCCCATATGGGCCAATAGTCCATGTGGGCATGTTATACTTTGTTTCGTTATCTTAGACAGTACATGTATATTCTCTCTATTCTATATGTCTATATTACATCTAGAGAATCCTATTTACAGAGAGATGAACGCCCTCATATGTGGCACTGCATCAGTATTTATCAGGGGACTAATTTGTCTGTGTGTGTGATGCCGTATTGCACCTGAATGCACCCCCAGAGTCACGTCACATGACTTATGTGTGTTTGTTTACACCAGTGCGCAACACTGAGGTGCTACTTTAAATGCTCTTGTGTCTGATCTAAGATATTAACTATAAATAAAAGTGAACTTCTGCATATTATGGCTTTAAACATGAAATATGAAAAACTTACACTTACACTGACCTGAGTTTCTCCCACATACGGGCACTCTTCCTAGACACTCTTTGTGAGCAGCCATTTTACAGCGAGTGCACTGGTAACCCTGGAAGAAGATTCCCCTGCACACAGGACATGTGGGAAGACTTTGACATGTTGTGCAAAATCCACATTTTAGAGCTTTGCAGCCCTTCTTCTTTACCCACTCACGGTCGTATTTAGTGTGATTCAAGCAAGTTTGACTTATCTTTCTTCTCCTGTATTCAAGACATCAAATATATGATGCAAGGTTTACAGAATTATGTATCAAAGAAAACAAAATGAAAAAAATAACTAAATATGACTTTTACATTTTAGATTAAAATCCTCACACTATTCACTCTTTGCTTTGTCAATTGCGTGACAAACCCTCGGTCTTACTCAATGAGCTTCATGATCAAGTCTCCTGAAATGGTTTTTACTTCACAGCTGTGCTGCATGAGGATCATGAAATGCCAAAAGTGCAAAGCAGGGTTCAAAGCAAAGGGTATCTACTTAAATGTAATTTAAATCTAAAACAAGTCTGGAGTTATTTTGAGTGTATTTTGTGTTTACTGCATTGCATGTTTTTGATGAGGAAAGGGAATTATCACATAGATCAGAACATAGCATTCTATGGGCTCTTTAACACACAAAGAGATAAACTGTCTTCTTTGCTGTGTTCCAGTCTCCTAGTCTCCCTGTGAGCAGTGAGCAGGATGTGCATGCTGTACCGGAGGAGCATGGAGCAGGCTCTACAGGAGGCTGCCTCCTCAAAGCAGTGCATCTGGAAGTCATGGTTGTTGGCTGTGGCGTTGTCCGGGCACATGTTAGATCTGCAAGCACAACAGACATCACTTCAGCATTTAAATCATGCACAGATCTCACTCCCATTAGATTTGCAATTTATGTTTAATAATAAATCAACTGCCTTTAGTTACATATGTATAGACATCTAATTGTTAATGCACAATAAGCTTGCTTTGCAAATAAGAAAGTCAGGGGTAAACTTGTTTCATAATAATCTCAATTTCATGATTTTGCAATTTTGCTAAATCTCAATTATTAAAAACCCCTTTATAGTTCAAACTCAGCTGGAGGACAGGTCAGAAATCTATTGTGGAAGTCTGCGTAACTGTCAGAATGCAGATTTGTTGAAGGGGTTTATGGTTCATTTCTCTGTAATTACTGCGTCAATCCACTTGACTGTCAGTATAAACAACTTCAGAAAGTGGCACAATTTTTCAACCATAAAAATCGTTTGTTGTCAGTTGAAAGGACTTTAAACAATGAAATTAATATAACAAATTTGTGAAGCCAATGACAAACAAATAATGAGTTCATCATTTGTGGATCTGAAGTTTTCTTTAGTAAATAGTGAATCGCACATAGAGTATAGAATTGGGCGATGTCATAGTTTCACTTGTTCTCCAACTGAAAGAATGACATCACTAAATTCTGTAACATGAACACAACTAATCTATTTACTGAGCGAGAGACGTGTATTAAATCAATCCAGTACATAAACAAAAGTACACCTAAAATACATGTGTTCAAGATGAAATTCTTGGTTGATTAGTTAACTGCAAAGAGGGTGTGATAAAAACTCTCATGTATCTGACACAAACTGCACCTGCATGACTACACCTGCACGGGAGTTCATGCAAAAACTACTATTTATACAGAAAATAGTACAAGGAAACAAGCTGATGTCAGCAACACTCTGGGGTTGTGATGCTAACTGCAGGCTCTGCTCTGTCTGATGTTTTATTAAACTTGAATGTGCTTTATTTTAACCCAATCTAACCAGAAAGAACTGACTTAGCTGGAACTACAACAGGTGAGATGATTTGCACTGTAAAAAGTCTCTCATAAATAATCACAAGCTATCTAGCACTGGCCAACAGTTTTTCAGTTCGTCCCTCTCACCTTTTTGTTGAAAATCAAACTCCTAAACAGGACCATGAACATATTGATGACAGACTCCTGAAAATGTGCTGTTTAAATCCATTTTGTGTTTTTTCTTGAGTTTTCAGACAATCTCAAAACTTTTTTGAAACTGTGCATTGTGTCACCATGGTAACTCCTAAACATTCCACCATTAGAGTTACACATAGAACACCTCCAGCATGATGTCCCTGATGTCACTGCAAAGATCAATATAAAGACAGATTCCACTTGTCAATCATAAGTTTAATCTGCCATTTTACAGAGAAATACCAATATAAACCAAATCTTCAGCTCACTTTCTTCTCCTTTCTGCTGTTGCCCCATATAAATCCTTATCATCTACATAAAATCATTAGTCGACTAACACAAATTTTGGTCAAGTAGGACTCCAGTGACCGATTAATCGACTGTTCTTTGGTGAAGGGACTCACATGGCCATCTCAAACTGCTCCAGCCATTTCTTCTTGAGCTCTCTGGTTTTGAAGAACAGGTCGTAGCCCCCCCTCCCGTAGCAGTCCAGCAGCAGGAACAGATACGACCACTGGGCAAACAACCACAGACATAAACAAACATTAGATACAACCACAAAGTCTGTGGTCTGATCAAGTGAAGACTGGGATTCTCAAATGTAATGAAAATCAGATACTAATTAATACTAAAACTACTATTAAACTCCAAAACCCATTCGAGGAGATATCATTGTCAAAAAAACTTCTTCATTTGGATGACTTCAGCCTTGGAATTGCTCCAATCTCTACTGAACAAAAGGAAAACAAGTATAGATGCGGACAAAATTGTTGGTACCCCTCTGGCAATGAAAGAAAAATCAACAATCACTGAAATAACTTGAAACTGAGAAAAGCAATAATAAATAAAAATGTACTGAAAATTGTCCAATAAAAATCCAACATTGCTTTTCACCTGTGGTTCAACAGAATTATTAGAAAAAAGAAAAATAACGAAACCGGCCTGGACAAAAATGATGGTATCCTTTATAACTTTATATTTTGTTACACAACCTTTTGAGGCAAAATGTGAGATGTGTTGGACTACTCATTTTATTAAAACACACTTAAGATCACTATTTAAGATTTCAAAAATATATATATTAAACATTTTTCTCAATTTGACAATTATTTTAGGTTTCATATTTTACTTCCTAGTTGTAAATAATGACATCACACTAGGGAATTCCATAACTGTTCCCTAGCAACCATATTGTACAATGAACCAAAACTCCTCCACAAACAAAAATATAAGAAAACACCTTTATTTTGTTAAAATCAAGTTTAAAGCATCAGAAGAAAAATGTTTTTTTTGTGAAACTGTGCTGAACATTTGGACAGAATTCTCCCAGTGTGATGCCATCAATATAAAACTGTCTAAAATAGATCTCTATCTCCTGTCATTTCAACCTGTTTTTCAACTTTTCTTCACAAACTGCTTCTTGGTTGGTGTAAAACTATAATTTATATTTATTTATAGATATTATCTCACCAAATTAAAGGGACAGTCTGGAATTTTGGACATAGGACCTCATTTCCTAGTGAGTCAGAGTGTTGGAGATGTGTGGAGACACTTTTTGAAATATTCCATCCAGTCCTTGTACCCCGTACCCCGCAATCCAGAGCGCCCTATACACGAATCTACTCGGGTGTCCCAGCACGACTTCAGTAAACTACAAAGCCGCACTACCCGCAGAACACGCAAACACACACGGAGCAGACAGCGACCACACAGCGAAACACACCCACAGACACACTCATCACTCCACGCCGACGAGGAACGGAACGGAGGAATGAACCAAAAAAGCGAGTGCAATGTGCCACTTCTAGACACAACTGAACAACTGCGTCACTTCGAACATGCCGACAATCCAGTGGTCCCAGACAGCACCTCCCTACACGCCACAACTGAACAAAGCCCAGAGTCACCGTGAACACCACAAACAAACAAAACCACTCACCCATCACACTGTTGTGTTTCCTTTAAAGTCTGGTGCGGTTTATTTGTGAAAAAAGTTCGAAAATAGACCATTTAATGACAGTGCGCCTTATAATCCAGAGCGCCTAATAGCCTGGAAAATATGGTATTTGCAGAGGTCGCTGGTGCTAGGCTAGTGCATGTCAATGGTCATAGTTACCTTGCCACTAAAAACAGTCTTACCCACTCCACAAAACACCTGAAGCAAATCTCTTATTACACTATACTGTCCATGTGAATGTCTGTGTTGATAGAATCATTTTAGAAGTAAAACCAACATTGCATTTGAAGGATTTATGTGTGAGCAGCAGCAGTGAGTTGTACTTCCTGATAGAAAGCTCGGCAGCGGCGGACTGATATCACCTAGCACCTATCTTACCGGCAAAGTAAAATTTCGCTGCTGCTGAGAAAATAGTTCCTCAACATGCGACGATTCATGCGATGCAAGTTTAGTTTTATTTCAAACATTATTCTAACAACACAGACATTCACTGGTGTAATAATAGATTTGTTTCGGGTGTTTTGTGGAGTGGGTAAGACTGTTTTTAGTGGCAGGAGAACTTTGGCCATTGACATGAACTAGTCTAACACCAGCGACCTCTGCAAATACAAGGACTGGATGGAATATACCAAAAAGTGTCTCCATACGTCTCCAACACTCTGGCTCACTAGGAAATGATGGTCCTATGTCCACAATTCCAGACTGTCCCTTTGAGTCAAAATCACAGAATCATCTGAACCTTTCATACGCACTTTAAAGCTCACAAGAGTCAATTTGTGTAATATAGGATCTTAAAGTGTTGCATTCTGTTATTTATTTATTCATTGCAGTTCATATTTTTACATTTAGAATTGTATTTTTGGGGGATAATTCTGCTTTAGGGTTGATCGTTTACATTTACTACAGCACTCACTTCAAACTGTGACATCGTGACAGACCTAACAGTACATCGAAGCAATAAATTGTACATTTTTTGACACATTACCCTCCTCTGGGCTTGATCATGTTATAGAATGTGAAAACTATTTAATTTAATTTAATTTTGTTCAATTTAGTTTTATTTTATTTCAATTTATTTATTTATTTTTTATTTTCCTTTTATTTTATTGTGTTACTTATTTTTTATTTATACATTTTTGTATGTGTATTAGCCTTTTGTTATGTCTTGGTATGTCTATTTTTGTGCTGCATGTACATATCCTCAAATTGATCAAAACTATAAAAAAAAACAACAAAAAACAGAGCAGTACCTTCTTGTTGTCCCTCTCTCCCGTGGACTCGTCTCGGACCTGGTAGTGCTGGAGCTCGATGGTCTCCTTCAGCTCGAACGTCTCCCCGCTCTTCTTCTTACACACAAACATGGCCTTATCGAAGAGGAACGCGTACCTGGCAACGGAGGAAAAGGTCAGATGAAAAGGTCATGCTGTCTGTGGTCTGGAGACGACTTCATAAAGATGGTACCAGCTCTAAATGTGCCTTCCAAGTACCCCCAGCACTCAGAAATCTGTTCAGAATATCTTACTTTTTCAGCCACTACCAATTTTTTTGAGTTTGTGGTTTCATTTTATTTTAATTTATGTTTTCAATGTAAAAACACCACAATCATAAGTGTTCAACAACTCATCCAATGTAACAGATAACCCTACATCCTGTCAATCATCGTTTTCCTTACGACCTCTTCTATATGGCTGAGATATATTTTTATTACCGTATTTTTTGGACTATAAGTCACACTTTTTTCATTGTTTGGGTGGTCCTGCGACTTATACTCTGGTGCAACTTATATATGAAAATTTTCAGACTGACAGCCGCGAGAGGGCACTCTAGGCTTGTGTGTCAGTATCTAGTATTATAACTACTAGTACTATTACTCCTGTACCACTGTCACTTCGCACTCTACTGCGCATGCCTCCTGTAGAAAAAGTTGCTCTTTTGCCGCAAAATAGTGAAATATTCAGCCAAAAACGGTAATCGAGCAGCAGAAAGAAAGTTTAGAGTGAGCGAGAAACTTAGGGACTGTTGGAAAGCGGGGATGGAGAACACAGCTTCACAGCAACCGGGTGGGTGTGTCATGCAACTTTCCTAGAAGTCACTGGATGAATGAACAAAGCCCGAACTTCAGTGACACCGAAACTAGGGATGGGCATGATTAATCGATTAATCGATAATTGATCATTAAGAATTTCATCGATTACGTTAATTTTAATCGACAAACCGAATGTAGGTTGCTGTGCGTAGCGTGACCAAACAGGGTCTGTACATGTGTCTCTCTGCATCAGAAGGAGCGAGCAAACACAAACATTCGGTCAGTCTGCAGCGTACCAAAGCACAAATGTGTATTTAACGATGACTTGTACAAGAAATTCCACGCTTTCCGTTGCGTTCGGGACAAGTGTGAGTCCATGTGCACAGTGTACAAAGCAGGAACATATGTCTCGGTGTCCAGTGGGAGAAAGCTTTACCAGGTGAGAGTCGCGCAATGTCGATGACGAGTCCCCATCTCCTACCCCCCGTACGGTGTCCTGGTTTTGACAAACGCAAATATGGTCACACTAACCTGTATTCCACTGAGTCATGTCTTTTAATCCAACAGAAATTGACCGCATCAGCGACACAAGAGCTGTATTTTTATCTTTGCTTAGTTTATGCAAATTAGCGATGCGGTTTTAAGTTTCACTTCTGTGAGAGCTGCGCAAAACTGAATTAAACACATTATAATGTCAAACGGATCGATGTGGCTCTAGAGTGGTTACGGTTTATATGTCGTAAAGTTGAATTTATTTATGCAGATTAGTAGTGCAGATAGTAATAATAATGATGATCATTTTAATATAAAAACGTTAATGATTAATCGATAATCGATCGTTAATTTTCCGACGATCGATTAAGAAAATTTCATCGAATGCCCATCCCTAACTGAAACCATCCAGTCAGGATTCAGAAAGGCCGTATTATTCTAACTGGAACTGATGCTGAGTCTAACAACAGCTACACAGAAGAGGAAGCGGTGCTCCAGTTACATCATGGATCTATAGTTTATCTCCGGAAGTCATGCAGAAGTGACACAGAGGATGAAGAATTCAATGGATTTAGTGATTTGGAGTGAGACTGTGAGTTTGGTAAACTTATGTTATGTCGTTTAAGCTATAATTATCTGAAGAACCGTTAATATGTTATCTTAACATATTAACACCTATTCAGTCTGTTCTTCTCTGTTCTAATGTTATTACTAGAACTTGACTTTCAAGATTAAATGTCAGTTCCTTGTCTCTGATTTTATAAAATACATTTCCTCAAAAAGTGTGACTTATAGTCCAGTGAGACTTATATGTTTTTTCTTCTTCATTGCACATTTTTTGGCTGGTGCGACTTATACTCCAGAGCGACTTATAGTCCGAAAAATACGGTACGTTCTTTCTTCCTTTTTTTGTGTGTGTCATACAATTATGCCTTCATTGAAACGTTTGATACTTATTTAGAATGTATTGTTACCATTTATATTTTTTCTCTTTGCTATTATAGTATACAGTAATGTGATGTGTGAGCTACTGTGTTCATGTAATTTCCCTTGTGGCTCAAAAAAATTAAGTCAATTTATTTATGACTGCAATTTGGTGCCCTCTCCACTAGATAGAGCCCTGAGCCAGCCCTGAGTATCTGAATACTTTTGAAAGGAAAACAAGTTTAGTACATATCATCTTAAATTCTCCGTTGTTGTAGCATTAGGTAAACTGAATCGCTCACACCTAAACTAGTATTTCCAGTGGTATTCCTAAACACACACGCAGGCAGACTAGAGGCACCTGTCTTGTTTGGACTTCTTCTCTGAGCTGCAGATCTTGAGCTCTCCGTCAATCTTGGGCCGTCCGTACAGGGCTAAGGACTCGGTCTGGGGGGACAACAGGGGGTTAGACTGGCAGCGCAAAATCGGGGACAACTTAAGACTTGTCTCGTGTCTCACCAGGTTCTCTATGGACAACTGGAAGGACGTGATCTGTTTGATGATCTCATTGTCCCTCTTCACTTCATTCACACACTGAGCCAGGTCCTGCATTGAAGCGTAACAGGAAACAGCCATGTATAATTGTGTTTTGGGTTATATATTATTAGAGAATTCCCACTCACAGGACAGAAATGAACCTTTTCTGGAAAACTGAGGGATTACATAGATATAAGACCACATGGTAATATAAAAGAAAGCACTATGATTTAATGTTGAAAATCACATTCTATTGTCTAAAGAAAGAGTTTTTTTTATTATCATTGTGGTATTGGAATCGATATTGGGTCTGTTCCTTAGTATCGAAAATCGAGTTCGCAATTTTAGTATTGTGCCAACATTAGTGAGAACAAAGCAAGCTCCATTTTAGAATTTCTGAGGACAAAAAATTCAAAATAAGGTCTACAATTAATGTAACACCAGCCTATGGTCAGAGGTAGGCCTACAGTCAATTATACAATTATTCTTCATTAGAGAAAATTGGTTAGTTTGTTCATTTCTTTCCATTTCCCCTTCTGTGAGCTTCTTGCATTTAAATTTTTTTTTGCATCTCTGAATAAAGACTTCATAAAAGTTAAAAGCCTGCCCTGTTAGAATATAGAAGCAGCAAGGCCCTATCTATGTTTCTGTTTTCATTTTGCTTATGTGAAGGGTATGTGACTGTATATATAAATGGACATAGCGTTCCAAACAAGTGAGTGTGGACATGCGTCCGGCTCCATCGACTCCAGCTTCACTTCACTTTGTATTGAAAAAATGACGCATCCTTGTCTGTAACTGCTCCTGTGAGCCTCCTTAATTTGGTCTTAAAATGTTCGTATTAACCCACTCTACATGATCCTGGTGTTTTATTTTGCTATTTTGTCCGTAGATCAATTCATATCCCCTAATATGGAACTCGACTCCAAATCCACCCCATAACTGCAGCCTTAGTGAGCTTCATTTGACTGATTCACACTCACCCTTGACAGTCTGTGGCTTAAGCCTTTCCTTCCCACAACACAGTATAGGTGGACTGGTATCGATTGCCCAAACAGTCATTCAACTAATTAATTCCAATATCGTCCAATGCTGATACTGGTCCAGTAGATCAGTACGTCCCCAACACTAAAACTAAGTTACAATTGCTGTTTGCATTGAAGCCTGTTGAAGGTAAAATTAAAGGTCCTATTTTACACAAAACTGACTCTTGTGAGCTTTAAGCCATGTGAGAATGTTGTTACCTCATCAAACACACACCTGGAGTTGTGTTTTGTTTCACTCAGACATGTTTGAGTAAACCTTTATCATTAGTCTGTCTACATACTGAAAGTAGTCTCTTCCACCTTGTGATGTCATGTAGAAGTAGATTTCAAGTTAACGGCTATGTGTCCAGTAGGGCAATATATGGGCAATTCCAGGGCTGAAATCATCCAAATGATTCTAATGAAGGGGTATGGAGTTTAAAAACACAGTGGAGCACTTCCTTTATTACCACAGGACACCACACACTGCACAAAAGCTTGGCCAAAACACTTACATCTATCAAAAAATGACTTAAAAGTAGTGAAATTATCTGTCCATTCAGCAAGATCATTTCACTTGACAAGTTACAGTATCTGGAAATAAACTACCTCTAGACTAATATTAAACAGACTTAGAACTAGTAAGTAGATAATAAATCTGAAAACAAGATGAATAACCTGATATAAGTTTTAAAATCTTGACCAGATCAGAGAAATTTGTAGTGTAAGGTGGAACAGAGCGTTTTCTGTTTGAGAGAAAAGCCTAAACATGTAGGATTTGTGCATTAAACATGTGTGAGTGAAACAAAACTCAACTCCAGGTCTGTTTGTGATCAGAAAACAACATTAGAACAGAATATAAAAAATAATATGGGCAGTTTATTGTTTTCATTCCCAGCAGTAGATATCAGGTTTTGAGCTCTTTTGAGAACAACAGTGTGACTCTGCATGAGTACTCACATGGGTCTAGTACTCTAAGACTACCACGCAGTTGTCCTAGTGTCTTACCCTCATGGCGTCCAGGGCCGTACGCAGGTTGTCCTTGTCTGTGGGGTCACTGGTGTGTTTCATAAGTTCCTGTAAATCACACAGCAGTCATAACAAAGACACACAACACTTGTATAATGCCAAACACAAATTTACGAGGCTTTAAAGGGGCGTAATGTGTCCAACTGACTTGAATTGATGAGCCCCCCATTTACACAGCCTAGTAAAAGTAGCATTTTGCATGTTTGAGCAATCCTGTACTGTTTTGTTTTAACTTACCCTCTACCCCTGCCCACTTGTCTGGCTCACACATATAGGTTCAAAAATGTATAAAAACAATTGAAACTAATTATGGAACAAAATGTAAAATCATGATCTACATAGGGCTGCAATTAATCATTATGCAAACTGTTTACTTTCTTGATTCATTGATTAATTTGACAAGTTTCCCAGTTCATGTATCTGTCCAAGTCCTAAAGCATCTGTTCTTATGACATGTTTTGGAGAATGTGTATATACCAGATCATGTTGGCGATTATTTTAGCAACAAATAAGTTCTAATTAATCAATCAATTTGTTGCAGCCCTAGATCTACATATGTTGTAATTTAATACCAATTACCAGAAAAAAAGCTAAATATGTCATCTTTCCAGTGCTAGTTGTGTACAGTGAAGGGACGTGTACAGTGTCAACAAACCTGTAGGAGCAGGTGGTATTTGAGGACCCTCTGCATGGGCACCATCAGCAGATCTCTGAGGGAGAAGCGCCCGCTGTTTGCTCGTTTGGAACATTCCTGAAGAAGCACAGAGCAACTTGTTTAGCACAATTTAGTACTATCAGTAACATCAACAAACTACTTTAGCGTTGCCAAGCATGATGATAGAAATAGAAAAAACTAGATGTCAAAAAATAGGTGTGTTCTTTTCACACTTGAAGCACTCGAAACTTGGTTGGCAATAAGTGAAAAATGATCTCATGTGGTTTATCACAAGACATATCTTTGTATTTTTTATACTGATATCAGTTTGCTATCTCTGTTACATCTCCAAGCATAATTATCCAATCAGATGTCATTAGTCACCCGCCTTCTACAAACAAAAGGGCTTTTCTCTCACCTGAGATTAACAGAGTTTAGTGATTCACTCATTGATGCTGCAGAGATCTGCCATGTTTTTCAGTCCCCTGAGATATATTTTTTTTCTGATTCTGATACGGACGGACCATGCGTGTCCCCGATCAGCTAAACCACCTGTCAATCATGCCTATTTCAAAAGGAGGAAATTTACCGGTGACCAGACTCAAAATGCATTGTGAAACGAAACCCACTTTCATCATTATTCACACATACTCACGCTATGACCAAACAAAAGTGAAAGTCTGTATGTGCACCAGCTTTATGAAAACTCTAAATCATAAGACTAATGTGAAAAGAAAGGTATTATACTGCATGTTCTGGCTCACTTGTTTGCAGTAAATTCATTTGATTCTTTGCGTGACCTGAATAATCTTGATTATGGATTTTATCAATTATCATTTGTCTTCACATCCCTCTTACTTAAATAACAACAAACACAGTGAGGCTGCACCCTGAGTGTTAAAGACATAAACCAGGAGAGTATAGGAGCAGATGTGTACGCAGGTGTAAGGGAGGTCGCGTCACCTCCAGCTTCATCCTGATATCCTCTCTTGTACTAGAAAGGCTATCCACGTGTTTGGTGGCAGCCTCCACTTGGCTACAGTAACGCCCGTACAGCAGGAGTCTGAAAAGAAAAGTTACATGGTTAAAGGAGCTGCATGTAAGATGCTGATTTTAAATTTCATAAACTTGACATTTTTGTGTCCCCAGATACAAGTCTCCAAATCAAATATAGCTTTTACTGTCAACAATTCTAATGCTGATTTATTCTTTCTTACAAAAACAATGGACACGATGTCCCATTTATTTATGTTATAGTTTGGATAATTGCTGAGAGAATCAAAACCAAACCAATCAGAAAGCAGAATGAGCCTCACACGAGACTCTCATTTGGGTTGCCAGTTTCAATGCTGAAATCTAGTGTGTTTAAATCTAAAATGCCTCTCTCTGATCTGAATGGTCACTACCTAAACCTCAGCACCTGCACCAATCCTGAATCACTGTTAGTGCAGCCTCTGCAGCTCAGGGAGGAGGTTCTGAGCTTTCACACGAGGCCTGTCCATATATTCAGAATTAGAAAAACATGTATGTGTCCTCTATCTGCAGGTTAAAGAGCCCAAATTAGGACTGTGCCAAAAATCGAAAGGTCGATAGACCACGATCTCTATTTTAGTCGATCTCAACAATAAGGCATCTGCATTTTAATCAGCAGATCTACAGCCAATTATGTGGCAGTAAGAGCCTGTGGTGGTGATGAAGATTTACACTCTTTGTTTAGGAAAAAGCAGCCAGGGCCACAGCGCATCTCTTCTGTCTTCTCACATGTTCACAAGTTTTGACTTAAATCTGCACAATTTCACTAAAAGTCCAGTCTCTCCCTCCTTCTGTCTCTGTGAGTGCATCTGCCCGTGTGTGCGGTGCCATCTGTCATCAAACAAAAACACTCCATACACCGTCACTACAAGAATTTGGATGAGTTAATCTCTGAAATTGCCAATTTCTACTGAATGAAAGGTAATTTACAAATGACTACAACCTGTAAGTGTTTCATATCAGTTCATTGGATTATTAGTGATCAGATGAAAAGTGCACCTCTCTTTGTTGTTCAGAAACACCTGGTGCAGCGTCTTGGCTCCGAAGTCTAAGATGGAGGTCTGGATTTGCTCCAGGAGGTTCCGATGGGTCTCCGCTAATTCCTACACACCAAACACAGAATGACACAGGCTCACACTCCGAAGTACTGCACACCTGATATAGTATAAATATATGTATCTTACCTGTATATTGATGAAGATGCTCTCCATGTCCTGTGGCGTGAGAAACCGCACCAGAGGCTTCATAAAGTGCTGGTGGAGAAGAGAGAAGTGCAATCAATCAGAATGATGGATGATTTGTATTTATGTCTATTTTTATTATTTATTACTTTGCATTGATGTCTCATGTCTTATAAATAATAATGAAAAAAAAAAGAAGAGACTAAGAGGTGTAGGTGTTTGAGCATAGAGCTGCATTTAACAGAGAAGCACTGAATGACTTAAATATTTTATCAGCGTGTGGATTTGATTTTTGTCTCATATCATCCAATTCTACTATAAAGTCCAGTGTTAATAAATCTGACTTTTTGTTTGCAGTCAGAACTTCCAAGCGTTTTCAACAGACACCTCATATTTAAAGGTCCAATATTATGCAAAATTTGACCAAGTTAGAATGCTGTTACCTCATCAAAAACATACCTGGAGTTGTGCTTTGTTTCATTCACACATGTTTGAGTAATCCTGCAATATTAGTCTGTCTACAACAACTCAAAATGATCTGCTTCCACCTTTTGTGTATGTTATGAAGCAGTAGTTCTCAAGTTAACAGTGACCGTTTACCTTTACTTTAGTGTAGATTGGTAATTCCAGGGCTGAAATGATCAACGTGATTCTAGTGAAAGTGTATGGAGTTTAAATGATATCACAAAGTGGACAGAGTGTTTTTTGTTTAAGAAAAGAACTCCTAAATATGCAGGATTTGTGTGTTAAATGTGTGAATGAAACAAAACACAACTCCTGGTCTGTTTTTGATGAGGAAACAACATTATAACAGTTCAGAAAATAGCGTGATGTAGGCCCTTTATCTGCACTTGCTTTGTGTTTTTGTGTTCATACCACAAAAACAATGAAGAAATCACGTACAATAAAGACAGTTCATAAAATGTGTAAGCAGATTACAATATCTGGCATGTTGTTTTTTAATCAGCAGATCTACAGCCTCCCCTGTGGCAGTAATAGTACGTGATCTGAGACTGCGGAGGAGTCTTCTTTGAGTTTTCTGTATATGGTTGTAGAGGTGGGTATACTATAGTACTCTGTTTCATTTACTTGAGTAACATGTCAAATAAATTGTGCTTTTCAGAGAAACTTTTCTAGCAGCATGCTTGTACCTATACATGACTAATATTTTGATTGAAGTAACAGTACTCTTATTTTGAATTGTGGTTTCTCTTCCCACTGTGAGTAAGTTTACAAGTGACAAAAGCTTTATGCTCTCTATTATGACAATATGAAATGATATGAACATTTGTGTTTCTTTCAGTGCTCCTTCAGATATGATTTAGTTTGTCTCATTTTGGAAAATACCAGATTTTGTGAATTATTTAATGTTTTGTCCTTCCAGTTATATTAACTTCAAAAATGTAAATCAGATGTTATGTCCTGACTGAGTTGTAGTTTTCCCCAACACTTTTGACTCTCAGCAAGTAATTTCTTGGACCACTATTTTGTACTTCTACTTGAGTACTAGTACTATTATTTTGAATTTACTCTTTCTTGAGTAAAATTTTACGCTATTCTGACACTGACACTAAGTGTCACTTTTCCATAAATAGTCATCAAATTGCAAAAATTGTGATCTGTATAATCCTTCAGTCGTCCAGGCAGAATCCATGGCAAAAGGAGAAATTCAATTTGTCAACTGGACAAAAGTTTGTTTTGGTTGAATACATTTCGCAGCTCATCCAAGCTGCTTCTTCAGTTTATGAACTATGATGGTTTTCTGCCATGATTTCTAAGAAAGATAAGCTGGAACTTTAGTTTAGTTTAGTTAGTTTAGTTTATTTATTTAATGAGACAGGGACTGTGCACAATCTACATGAACCTTAACAGGAGAGATGCTTTGTACCAGGTTGTAGCACCAGTGCTCATTTTCATCTGTCGTCCCTGGGCAGATTCAATGATTGATTGTGTTTAATTGACCTTTGCTATCAGCTATTCTTCCTGAAGACCTTTGTAGCATCTTTTGGATTTTGGGAACTATGTTTTATGTTGCTTTATTTTTTAAATGATTGTATTTTATATTTTATTTTGCTTATATACCCTCTCAAAATTATGCTCAGCAATTTAAGTTAAAACCTACAATATAAAATAATTCAACATAATGAAATTTAAATTAATAATATCAAATTGCTAAATTAATATGATAACAAAAAATAATATAGTAATTTTAAATAATGAAAATGAAAGCAATAATATAAAACTTGATAAATTAATATGATAACAAAAAAGGAAGGAAGGAAAGACATAAGAAGTATGCCTGAATAAAAGAATAAAAAGGGGGTCAAGAAATTATAGGTAAAATAAAATACCTTGAGACAGAATACTACTATGGACATGTGGTGGTGCTAGGAAAACATGTTTATTTTGTAATTGTTATATACACTTGGTCACCTTAAAAAGAGGAAAATTACCAAAAAATTTATGATGATTTTGCTCTATGACGCAGCCCTACTAGGAATGGGACGAGACAAAATTTCCACAAGAACGAGATGAGATGAGATTTTAACATAATTCCTCATATATACATTTCACTGTTCAGTATCCAATTTTGTTTTTATTGCATTTCATAGTTTTGTTTCCATTCTAGTACTGTTTTTTGAAACTGTAAGAAATGTAACTCACCAACACGTAACGTTTTTTTTTTTTTTGTCCAATCTAAACGTAAACACATGGGAAAAAATCTCACAAGATCATTTTTCTCATGTGTGCACAATCTTGCAGCAATTTTGTCTCACGAGATCTTGTGGCACGAGATCTTGTCCCGTCCCTAAGCCCTAGATAAAGCGGTGTAAACAGAAATGAGCGTTCACACCTGTAGTATGGACTGCAGTGTTTCTGAGTACTTCTCCTCTGTTTGTCGGAGCTCCTTCAGGCAGCACTCCCGCTTGTCCACAAACGTCTTGTGCTGTGGACACAACAACAGTGTGAAGAAAGAGCTACAGTCTAGACTCAGAGTTGTAACTTTTTGGTTGGAAGTCTGTCACCTGCTTGTTTCTATGGAGATGTCATTGCTCTGCCTGGAATGTTCCACAGTATGACAATAAACAGCTCTACCTTACATTTATTCAATTACAGGTGGTTTTATAGCTGAAAAATATCTAGAAACGCATTCATTCTGACTGTGTTTCCTCTCCACAGATCTGACCTGTAACTTGGTCTGGTTTGGTCTCCATGAAGACAGAAAGGTTTAATGTCATACTGTG
Source organism: Boleophthalmus pectinirostris (assembly GCF_026225935.1). Lineage (NCBI taxonomy): Eukaryota > Metazoa > Chordata > Actinopteri > Gobiiformes > Gobiidae > Boleophthalmus > Boleophthalmus pectinirostris. Next base: position 4,519,467 of record NW_026571190.1, on the reverse strand, counting down.
CAACATCTCCATGAATAAAAGCATTTGATGAACCCTCCACCGAAAAAGTTATGCAATGCAGCTTTAAAGATCCTATATTACGCCATTTTCTGATCTATGTTATAATGTTTCCTCATCACAAACAGATCTTGAGTTGTGTTTTGTTTCTTTCACACATGTTTAACACACAAACCCTGCATATTTAAGCTGAGTTAAACAGAAAACACTCTATTCCACATTGTGATGCCATATGGTAATACAGGAAGTGCTCCATTGTGTTTTTAAACTCCATACACCTTCACTAGAATCATTTGGATGATTTAAGCCCTGGAGTTGCCGATCTGTACTAAACAACAGATAAAAGGCAGCTTTTAACTTGAAAACTACCACTTAATGACATCACAGGGTGGAAAAGAATATTTTGAGTCTTGCAGATGGAAACAATAATACAGGATTACTCAAACAAATGAAACAAAACACAATTCCTGGTCTGTTTTTGAGGAGGAAACAACATTAATATAAGACCTTTAATACAAAAAAAGTGAATATTGTTTTAAATTTGCCAGATCAGCCAAAACCACAGCGTTTGACACATGGAACTGTGTTGTCGCTCTGATTTCAAATTGGTGTGACTGACAGGCAGAATAACCACGAGTAAAATGGAATGAAAAAAAATACGCAGGAATCAAAACTTATTTTTCTCACGTAAATTAAGTCATATATTTTGTTTTAAATTATACGAGAATTTTCAAGAGGAGATGTCTTTCGCATTTGAGAGATAAATGAGTAAATTAGTGGGGTGGGTCCCATTTTAGGATGGAATGGTGGATTCAAAGAAAAAGTATGACAGATTGGCTGGTCAGGCAATGTGTTAATGCACTGATATTCAAAGTGAATATGGCAGGTTTTCATGATTTTCTATTTGAGACACGGTTTGATGGGATGGTACCTGTCTGTGGTAAACATTTGTCATAGTTTCACATCAGTTAAGTGGCAGTTTGTGGAAAAAAAAAAAACTGACTTTTTTCTGTAATTTATTTGTATTAGTCATATCATAACTATAGTGTTAATTAGACAAATTTTGGTCTAACTAAAACTACAAAAACTAGGCAAGCGTGTACAGTTGTGTCATGTTTTTACATATTCACGGGGGATTTGTCGAGTGGAAACATGGGTATGCTTGTGGACCGGTCAGGACCAAAGGCTCGAATAGGGTGTACAAACATGCACGGATGACATCTAAAACCCCTTCAGGCATGTTTTCGATGAGGGAACGATTATAACATAGTAAAAAGCTGAGAAAAAGTATTTGAAATAAGTGAAATGAATCTAACCTGTCATACCATATGCACTTTAAAGACCCAGTGATCAGACCCACCAATACATTCTATAAATAAATCGTTTTTAACATGAATTAGTGCGTCTTATCTTGGTCTCCAGCATAGTCTTAGAGATGTTTCCTCACAATCATTGAAGGTGCACAATGTAACTTTTCCAGTGGAAGGTGTACCACCTCCTTGTCTACATAAAGGAGTTACTGGTATGTCTGGAATGTTCCACAGTATGGCATTAAGCTGATCTATCTCCAGCCAAGTTACAGTTTGGATCTGAGGAGAGGCGACTCCGCTCACAGTAAGAATGTAAGTACGTTTTTCATGGTGTTCTTAAGAAATAAACAATTGAGAAATGCAACATACCAGTTTAATGCCATACTGTGTCTCTATGGAGATGTTATTGCTTTGTCTAGAATGTTCTGGGTAGGGATGTAACAATATGTAAATCTCAGGATACCATATTTATAGCAATATTGTGAAGATGCTAAAGACAACTGCGACTTTTTCCTTTTAAAGTCTTGACAAGCCTCTGGAGCTATATTACTGTCATATACCAAAGAATTCAGATAGAAAAGTTCTTAATAACAGTTATTTCTTCATACTGTCTGCACTGAAATGGAGCAAAGGCTCATGGTCTTTGTAGTTCCCTCTGCTGCAACATTTAAAGGGCCGATATTACGCTATTGTGTTTTGTTTCATTCACACATGTTTAACACACAAACCCTGCATATTTAGACCGAATACTTGTCTCAAACAGAAACTACTTCTTCTGAACCAAAGGTAAAAGGCAGCTGTTAACTGAAAACTACCACTTCATGACATCACAAGGTGGAACAGTGCATTTTGAGCTTTGGAGATATAGGCAGACTAATAAAGAGTTACTCAAACATCTGTGAATAAAACAAAACACAACTCCAGGTCTGTTTTTGAGGAGGTAACAACATTCTAACATGGCTAAAATCTCACAAGAGTCAGTTTTGTGTCATATAGAACCTTTTAATAAAGTAGCTTATAATTTAATATATTGTGACAGCCCACAATATTACTGTGGGAGCCTTGACGATATGATATCATGATATTTCGGTTATTGTTACATCCCTACAAGCAAGGGGTGGACTCTCAAGCAGACAAGTTCCGCAGTGCCTCTTTAAATCAGAATGACTTGTGCTTGTGTTTTGACATAAGCCCAGGTGTTCTCTCACAGTCTCGGGAGGTTCCTCTGTCCTCATCAGGTCCTCGTAGATCTCGTCCCCCTCGTTCTCCTCGTCCTCCACACAGTCGTACAAGTCATCATCCTCCTCCACCGTGTCACTGCAAACACACAACAAACACTATCACATATGCACTATTACAACATACCCTGTGTTTTGGACTTTAAAATGGTTTAAAGTGAGTATAATAGGTAAGAAAGACTACTCATTTCTTCAAAGGTGCACTATGTAAGTTTTCAGTTAGGGGCCCAGCACCTGCTTGTTTCCATGGATATTGCTCTCTGCCTGGAATGTTCCACACTATGATATTAAACAGCTCTACCTTACATTTATTCAGTAGAGGGCCATCAGGTCCTGCAAGGTATTCTCTGCTGGCCTAAAAGGAATTTGAATCACAGATTGATGTTAATGATATTATTATTAAATAATTCCAAATGGTCTGTCCACTTCCTTTCAGAGTTTTTCGATTGGTTGTGCTGCCTCCAGATATGTATTTTCATATTAAAGCATTTGACCATTCACATTTCAGCCATCATTTGTTGCCAGGCAGAGTCAAAGTCAAAGAAGTCTGAGGCCTTCACAATCCGCTTTGCATGCATTTCACACATTTCACGCTCCACTGCATGTTTCAGTTACAGGTGGTTTTATAGATCAAAAATAACTAGAAGGCATTCTGACTGTGAGTGGGGTCGCCTTTCCACAGATCTGTCCTCTAACTTGGTCTGGTTAAATCCATACTGTGAAGCATTCCAAAGAAAGCAATAATATCTCCATGAGTTACTGAAAAGTTATGCAATGCACCATTAAAACATAGCTAAGATCATCAGGTTTAAGATTTTACAAAATGTCATTTCTAGTTTTGTAATTTTGGTAAAGCTTATAATTTTAATTCCTGGTTGGACACGGGCAGCAGATATGACATATTTAGAGGTATGTTACCTAGCAACCATAATGTTAACAAAGGAAGAGACTAAAGACTAAATTTACACAATAGTTATGATTTGACAAATAAAATGCCTTCCTTGTGCGTAAATTGTCTCTGCATTTTGGATGGAACTGATAACGGTTAATGACATAGACAGAGGGATTCTGCTGTAGAACTCACTGCTACTTCCTGTATATTCCAATGTTTTGTTTTCAACTTTTCTTCACTTGACTTATGTAAACCGATGATGAATATTTAGCATAGGTACCATCTCACCAAACTAAGTCAGAGATAGAAAAATATATGAATCTTTGAGATGCCCTTTGACCTACAGATAAAGTATGTGTTTAAAAAGAAAATCGAGAAGGTCTGCAGATTGTGGGCTATATTTACATGCACACCAAAAATCTGAGTTATCCGATTACTGAAATGTCATGCAAACAGTTACATCTGATGTGAGTAATCTGATTTCAAAGCTTGAAGAGAAAAATCTATTGATAAAAAGTAATGATGGATGATCCACCATTATCAGTTCCGAATATGAAATAAGGCACGGAAAAAGGCATTTTATTTCCATTAAAACACAGCTGACTTACCACAGATTTGTTGTAATTGTGTTATTTATCTAGCAAGTAACTGTTGGACAGCTTTGTATGACTTAAAGTTAAAATATTTTGAAACATTCTAGGCCAACCTTTGCCAGTAAAAAGTCTTATTACATATGATAAAAGGTCTAACCAGGATATCACTGGACCCAGACACAAACACAAACTTTTCCTGGACCGGCACAAATATTCAATACCAGTACCGTATTGGTGCATCCCTAATTAAAGGCACTGTACCTGAGTATCATGCTGGCTTTACACTGACTGCAAGTGAGGTATGTACTTTGAGTGGGTCACGTGCAGATTGCCTGTTCTACCACCTACGACAACTACGGTGTGTATTTGGCCAAAGCAACTCAAAGGAAATCTGTATTTTTGGGGATATTTTACTAAATGACTTTGTTACAGCACAGTTTTGCTTTTTGTTTTGAGGAAGGAAACTCGTTTATGCAACACATCTGACATATTCACTGTTTTGATTATTAAAATGGGTGTGTTTCATATGAATTTGCCCAAGAGGTGGTTTAACTTTTAGTATAACATTTAGCCTTTATTTTTTATTGAACCTTATCGACCCAATTTGAAATATATCGTGCAAAATTGTATTGAATCGAAGATGTATTGAAATATGTATCGTATTATGGTTTATGTATCGAAGTATGTATCATATTAGCAACTTCTTAATGATACCCAGCCCTATTCCAGACTCTGCAGTGTTTGGGAAATATAAATTTCTAACGGATTCTTTCCTCCTCAGAGGTTAGTGTGGCAAAGATCTGCACTGCACTTGCAGTCAGAAAACGCTGGGTGTTACAGTCTTAAAAACAAGAAAAACAGAACTAGTTCATTGTTTGCAGTGGCCCTAAGTTCTTCCTCACTTACCTTATGCACCCTGACGATTCACTGCAATGACTTTATAAGCACTTTTCACTACATTCAGAGGCCGTAGATTTTTGCCGTCACAATAAAGCCAGCATTACTAAGAGCGCACACACTTACTCGATCTGGTCAGACAGCCCTGTGTAGATGTCATCGTCAGCGGTGCAGCCTCCCAAAGGAAAAGGCCTGGGACACACACAGGACAGATTAAAATGTTTGGTCATCATGGAAAGAATAAACTGGTATAGTGAACATAACTTACTGAATTCCTTTTTGTATAGCAATAGATGAATGTGACAAGAGGGACAGGGTACTCAACACCTGCAGAGACACACACAGAGGAAATCTTGGTCAGAATGGTACAAATTCGCTCAGCTCCTGAACGCAGCACTACAGATGAGTAAAATGGAGCGCACCCATTTCATCAGCTTCACCCTGTCGTGTACTTTCTCTCTTGTATATGTATGATCATCATTTCTGTATTTGTTCATTTAGTTCAGGCTCATTTATCACTGTATCCACTATTGAATTAGAATAAATACTTCAGCATATTCCTGTGAGTATGGCTGCGCAAAAATATAGAAATATCGATATGTCATAATACTACATTTGGTGACACTGTATTGGTATCTTTTGGCAATTTTTCTGTGGCGGCATGACAATGTTGTTGCTTACTTAGTAGAAGGAAACTTGTTTATACAATACATTACACATTTACTATTTCGATGGTTTAAATAGATGTATTTAATTTTTTTGATTTATTTTTTATTTTTTGTACTTTTTTGGGGCACAAGTAGTAGTTTAAAAAATAAATATTGTTGTTAAAATGGATTTGGTTCTTTAAAAAACAGCAATATATTACATTATCAATAGTATCATGTACAATATAACAATTATTTCATGTATCGCCATACTGTGACAATTTCACATCATGAGTCATGTGTTACATATCATATCGAATCATGAGACCCTGTGATTCCCAGCCCTGATCCAGAGGTGGCACAGTAGCCAAAAAATGTACTCAAGTAAGAGTAACGTTATTGCAAAATAATATTAACAGAAACACGGTAGTGGTCCAAGAAATTACTCAAGTAAGAGTAAAAAATGTATTTGGAAATGCTATTACTCAAATAAGATTATCTTAAAGAATAACTGTTGGGATACAACATCTGATTTCAAGATAATGTAATTTGAAATACAAAACATTAAATAATTCATATCTAAACATTACCCAAGTAAATGATGTTACTGAGTTTGACCCACCTCTGATATGATCTTTATACTAGGGCTGAGAATCACACAATTCCTTGATACACGATACATATTATCACAATATGGCCATAAATGCAATAATCAATATGTTGCACAAGATACTCTGTGATATACTGCAGTTTTTTTTTAAGAACCAAATACAATTTTTTAACAATGTTTCTTTCTTAAACTTTACTTGTGCAAAGTTAATATTTAAACCATTTGCATATTGCATAAACAAGTTTGATGCCACTACATAAGCAACACAATTTTTGTGTCACAAAAAGACTGCTGATAAAATACACCGATATATCGGTACAGCAGATCATGATAACAATACTGTATCACCAAATGTATTTAATTATCTTAATTTTGCACAGCCTTACTTGTATACATTGATCCAAAAACTTTTGCCACACATAGCTGCCATGGTTTTGAGCTATCTTCTCTCTTATATATCACAAACATTGAAAAAACATAACTCTATTTATAGCATTAATCCATTCAAACCGATAATTGAACTCATTTCAAGTAGATCATTATGTAATACAATGACTCATTTTCAGTTTGACTAATGATGATGACTAATGATCATTTTCTGAGTTAAACCCTACAAACTTTTTGTTTCCTAGCAACTACACTGTTACTAAACTGATCTATTGACATAAACAATGCAGCTTTCGTGAAAAGCTGCACACAGAAAATGCTAATTCAGAAGTGGGTCATCAGCACAAGATTGACACAAATGTTTACTTTCATAAAGAATGGGTCAGGTCAGCAGAGAGGCAAGCCCTGAAGCCCACTCACACTGAGGACACGTGTTTTAAAGGTATTTTAGCAACAAAGGCACAGTGGCTTTTGTTTAGTTTATATAAATCCAATGTTTTTAACTATCCTCAGATACAAGGTATGGAATAAGAGGGGTAGCTTTAAATTGACTAAAAAGTAATTTAGAAAACCGAAAACAGTTTGTCAAATTAGGGGAACACTGCTCTTCACATGAGGACATTGTCTGTGGACGCCACAGGTCCATGTTAGGACCTAAATTATTTATTTTATACATCAATGATCTATGCTAAGTGTGGACATTGTTTAAAGCAGTGTTATTCACAGATGACACAAATTTATTTTGTACTGCAGACAACATACAACAATTATTAGCTGATATAAAATCTGAAATGATACTGCTAAAAATATGGTTTGACATATAAATTATCTCAGAATTTGAATAAAACTAAAATAATGCTATTTGGAAATTATAAGGAAGAAAAAATACAGTTACAGATACACGGTGTAAGTATAGAGCAGGTTAAGGAGAATACATTATTAAGGGTCATAATTGATGAAAAGATGAACTGGAAAGCCCATATCCAGTATAATTATAATGAAATATCAAGAATTACTGCAGTATTAAACAAAGCAAAGTATTTTTTGGATCACAGAGCACTACACACACTTTATTCTTCACTGGTTTTATCATATTTAACATATTGTGCAGACATTTGGGGCAATAACTATAAAACCACAATAGAACCACTGATCATACTTATTATTACTTATTATTTACTTCTTTACTATGTCAGATTTCATGACCACACTAATCCATTGTTTATTCGTGCCAAATTACTTAAACTGAACAATTTGATAATACACCAAACTGCACAAGTAATGTATAAAGCTAAAAATAAACACTTACCAAAAAATATCCAAGTACTTTTTTGTGAAAGGGAAGGAAACTATAACTTAGGAGGCTTCTTAAATTTTTAAGTGACTCTTGCTTGAACGACAAGAAAGAGTTTTTGTATCTGTGTTTGTGATGTCAAATTATGGAACAACATGAAAAAAGAACTAAAACTTTGTTCAAATATACATGTGTGTTAAAAGTACAGTTAAAAAAGGGATTCTTTCAAAATACTGTGCTGAAGGAATTACTGCTTAGTGTATATGTGTGCATGGATATGTATGGTTATATATGTATCTACGTAAGTATGTATTTATTATATCTGTGTATATTGTATGTATATCTATCTATCTATCTATCTATCTATATATATATATATATATATATATATATATATATATATATATATATATATATATAGATAGATAGATAGATAGATATAGATAGATATAGATATATAGATGTTGTTGTTGTTGTTGCTAGATTTGTAATGAAATACGGGTACTGCGCATTTATAGTTGATATTGTACAGGAAATGAGAAGTCTAAATGCTCTTAGTTCATTTGGGACAGTAGAAAAAAGGGGGGGGGTTAAATAAGTATTTACTTCCTCCCACTCCTTTTCGGACACAAGTCAAATTTGCATGACATTTATTTTTGTTTATTATTATAGAAAATAAATATTTACCTTTTGTATTATATCCATGTATTTACATTTTCTATGCATGTTCTGTGCATTAGTGTACGAATAAACATTCATTCATTCAAAGGTAAACATGTTCAAATCAAATATAGTTTTTACTAATAACAATTGTAATACTGTACTGGTTTATTCTTAATTACAAAAACATTGGACTTGATGGACAAGATATTTATGCAATGCTATTTATTCATAATTTGGTGTTTTGGTTCTCAGGATGATTATCCAATCATAAAGCAGAATGAGCCTCCCTCAAATGAGTCTCCTTTGGATCACCAGTTTCAATGCTTAAATCCAGGAGTTTATCTGATCTGAATGGTCTCTACCTAAACCCCACCACCTGCAGCCACTCAGGAATTATTGCTAGTGCAGCCTCTGCAGCTCACGGAGGGAATTCTGAAGGTTCTGAGCTTTCACTCGAGGCATGGACTGGATTTATACTGGAAATGAGAAGAACTGGTATGTGCTAAGGCACTGGCAATCCAGGCTCAGTTGTGACTGTAGTACATTTTTTTTACTGTAAGCAGGCTACATGCATTTCCTTTAATACAAATGTTAAATAAAAGTAAACTTAAATAAGAAAGTTAAGTCAAATAAAATGTAAAAAGTGTGAATACATGTTTGTGGGCACAGACATTGTGCTCTTGAATGATGTAAATGTTGTGTAGGTGGAGGGCATTTCCACAGCCAGCCTTGTTAGAGTAATAGTTAATGCAGGAGTTACCCTGTTTGGGACAGCCCTGTCACATGGCCTATCTGCTCCGGGCTTTCACTTCACCATTTAGACTTCCCTTTTGCAGGCGCAAGTTTGACTACTAGACCCTCTACTGAAACTTAAACAATCTCATAAGATAAAATGGAGGACGTGGCGGGTGTAGAGACTAGAGTGTGGTATTACATGACAATTCTGTGGTCTAGCAGCTTTCCGGAAGATCGACAAAGATTGAAGATATGAGATAGACTTAAAAGCGAAAATGAGTCATGTATAGGACTGTTAAAGTATAGAGAATCTGATCCTAATTTATTCTAAAACTAGATACGCATTTAAGCAGCTATTGATACTAAAAAAAGTCATATTCAAACTATCCTGAGTCGCTTTAGAATGATCTTAAGATGTATCAGAAAAAGTATAAGAGCACATAGACAGTGTTGGGAAGGTTACTTTTAAAATGTATTCCCCTACAGATTACAGATTACATACCCAAAATGTAATTTGTAACGTAATCACTTAAATTACTTAAAGTGAGCAACGTAAACTGAATACTTTGTATTACTTGATATTGTCATGCTTTTTAAAACGACATGAATGTAACAACCACATCCTGAAAATTCTTGTTTGTTCTCTTCAAATTGTCTGTTGAGCCCAAGTCTCCATGAACAGACTTTTGTTTACTGTAGAGAAGCAAATACGAGGATCTTAACATAAGAAGTTTTATCTGCTAAAAGAAAATAAAAAGTCCAGTCTTTCCTTAAACATATTAAAAATATTATTGATAAAGAAATCCTTTTTATATGAGATCACTGCTGCCTTAAATTATGTCCACCCTACTGTTAGGTGTCATATTGTTTAGACCTGGTTTAGTCCTAGTTTTAGTCCGGATTTTAGTCTTGGGCCCGGTCAAGCAGAAGTAAACAGCAAGGCCAAAAATTCAAGTTAATGCATCTGATATAAAACTGTATTCAACAGATAGCATATGTACTCTAGTTTATGAAACTGATGACCTTTTTTCTGTACCATTTTTGGTTCTAAAGTTCCATACGTTTTAAACAGACCATGTATGAAACATGGAACAAAAATTATTTCCCAAATTTCAAAGACCTGCAAATCATGTCAATAAATGGATGTATTTCATCATATCTTGTGTTATTCCATCTTTGAACTGTTGATGAAGGTACAGGATTTAAAAAAATAAAATAAAATTTGAATGATAAAAATATGCTTGGAAGTACTGACATATTTTATAGAAATAGTTTCCTTTCATTTTGAAGTAATATTAAAGTATTCGGAAGAAAAAAGCGACAAATGATGTAAAATCCTGCACCTTCTACTTGCTTACACAATTTTCCCTCCGTTACTTTTCCCTCCGTTACCATGACCTTTCTTCATAAAAAATCTCATGACTGAAAAAGTAAGAGGTTTTTCAACCTAATCTTGTACCATATGGTAGAAAACTATATGAAGCAAATATTTAAACCAGTTTGTTAAGGATATGTAAGTGAGAACCACTAGTTATCACTGTTTGGATTTATTGCCCAAAAAGTGCTGCATATTTCATTCCCTCTGTTACCGACATGAGTTTTTAAAATTTTTGTCAACAACTTGAAAGAATATCACAGGTTTAACTTGACCCTGTTGGAGTGTAACTCTTTCCTACATTCTGATACCTTACTTATTTCAATAGTCCCTCGAGTTTTTGAATAAGAGCTATTGGAATGTCAAAAATCTGCCCTTGTTTCCCTCTGTTACCGCTTGACCGGACCCACTTGCTCTTCGACCTCGTCCACTGTGTGACTGACGCCACCAACGTTAACAAGACGTGTACATAGCTCTTATTGCGCACGTTCTGTGTGGGTTTCTGGCAATGAGTGGAATTACTGATGTGAAAACAGGAAAATACCGCCAGTAACTGTAACAGTAACTGTAACCGAATAGTTACTTATAATTTGTATTCTGATTATGTAACGCCGGTACATGTAATCCGTTACTTCCCAACACTGCATATAGACTAGAATACACCCATGGACCACTATGGAACCTCTGGACCAATGAGGGATTACACACATATAAGACACATGGGAATTTACAAGAAAATACTACAATTTCGGAATCAGTTTTTAACATCAAGTCTATTCCGTACTATCATCAAGTTTGAAGTTTTGCTATCATAACTCCTATACTATATTATACTACTACTAAATTGCTTTAAACTTAAAATTGCTTTAAACTTTTTGTGAGAATGTAACATATATATTTGAGCAGCACTGGTGGCTTATCTGAGATCTTAATGAGCATGGGCAGCAGTGTTCAGCATGGCCCGCTTTCACACACAAACCCTTATCCTTCATCTGTTCCCAATTCAAAGTAAGCCTCAGACCTAATGAGACGGCTGTTATTTCAGATTTTCAGTCACTTTTCAGATCAAATGGACAAGGTCAAGCAATGTCACGGCTGGTTCTGCTTTTGTGTCGAGTTAGTGGCTCTCTCTTCTCTTTGTGTATCACTCAGCCGTTCTCAATTCCTTCCTTTCGTTTGTCTTTTCCTCTGCCTGTTCTTCATATGGTGACATTTTCAACAGTTGGAATGACACTGGTTTCCTCTGCTCATTATGAAATATTATGTAATAGGGCTGTGAAAAGTATTGAAAATCAGCTACTAATCAATACTAAAACTAATATCGAAACTAGATACTCATTTGAGCAGATATCTTAAAAAAGTCACATTGACAGCACAGAAATGATCCTTTCCTGAACAACTTTAGAATGATTTTGAGCTGTATCAGAAAAAGTATAAGAGCACATAGACTAGTATACATCCCTGGACCACTGTGGAACCTATGTGGACACACATATAAGGCCATGTGGTAATATAAAAGAAAGTACTATGATTAAATGTTGAAAATCGCATTCTATATTGTCTAAAGAAAGTGTTTTAATTATCATCATAGTATCAGAATTGACATTGAGTATGGAGTCTATTGCTTAGTATCAAAATCAAATTTGAAATTTTGTGACAACACTATTATGTAAACAAAAAATCTCACATGGGCAGGTCACATAGCTTATCCTTCAGAAAGGTCTTCTTTTGAAAGAATCTAAGAACAATAAACTAGTCCAAAGTAGGTCTCATACCTGAGCTGTGTGATTGTGAAAGTGAAAGAAGCCAGCGCACACTTCCTGTCATCACTGTGAGCGCATGTGAGGCTAACCTCATGGATTCCCTGTACCAAACTAACCTTTGCAAAGTCGCGCACGTCAAACAGGTCAAAGGCCTCAAACAGCTCACTCTTCTTTAGGTGGAACTTCTCCTGACAGGCTCCCAGGAACGTACGGATGTTCTTTAGACACAGGAACTGGGGAAACAGAGCTCTCCAATGATTATCTGTGATAGTACAGGACTGTGAAGTCCAACAGTAGTATAACATCTCATGTCACCTTTAAAGGATTTGTACTTAGATTATAGAGTTTCACATACAATACAAAATACCTTTAGTGTTACAGGGACTATAACTGTGCAAATGTGTGGATGGTGTGCACGTGACACATTTGATTTTACAAGGAAATATTGGTGTACAGCTTCATACACGCTCATGTTATACTTATTTTAAATATGTATTTATGCAGGTCCCTTTTGGACTGAAGAAGGAACAACGTGTTTTTCTGCTTAGTAACCCAAATCAGTATTAGGGGTAAGACTAACTAGTATTATCTTTTTGTAATAGTATTATGATTATTACAAGTAGTAAATGCCAACTGAAAGGCTGAAGAGTGACGTCATGAGTGAAACTTGCAGAGTGCAGAGTAAGTGGTGTCTGCTCACATCACTTCCTGCCACACTCACAGCTGTGTCTGCCTCTGAACAGTGGCAAAAGAGGAAGTCCATTTTGAGAAAAGGGGAAACTTTTAGCACTAAGCGATACCAGTGCAGCCTCTGCTCTGCATGTGTATTAGTATGTGTGTGTGTACAGTGCCTCTGCTTTAGTCTACGCTCTAAGTGATACCAACGCAGTCTCTGCTCTAGTCTAAACTCTGAGTGATACCAAGGCAGCCTCTGCTCTAGTCTAAACTCTGATACCGGATTTACACTGACTGAAGTGTAATGACCTGAAAATTGCTTTAGGTGCTGCAATGTTTGGAAAAAAATGATTTCTAGTGGATTCTTTCCACAGACCTGTGTCTCACCCGAACTCACACTCCTCAGAGGTTAGTGTGCAGGTGCAGAAGTCAGTGTGGCAGGTCAGTGCGGCAGGTGCAGAGGTCAGTGTGTCAGGTGCAGAGGTCAGTGTGGCAGGTGCAGAGGTCAGTGGCAGGTGCAAAGGTCAGTGTGGCAGGTGCAGAGGTCAGTGGCAGGTGCAAAGGTCAGTGTGGCAGAGGTCAAGAGCTATACTAGTGCAGTTTCTGTTTTGGTCTAAGCTCTGACTAAGGCTGTGCAATTAATCGAATTTAGATTGTGATTTTGATTTGTGTGTCAAACAATCTTCATACTCATAATCGAGTTGAAATGATTTTAAGCTTAAAGTTTATTTTGGGATATTTTTTATATAAATAAGTATATTTATTTTATTTTTTAAATATAAATTGTAGAACAGCTGGATATTAGTTTATTTTTGATACATTTGTTTTTCTATGCCTTGTTTCATGTTCAAAGTATATTTTATTCATTTTATGTTTTATACATCCCAAAACTGCTCTAAAGGTTGCTGCCTTTATTTCCATTTATATTTTCCATTTCAGTATTTCAAGTTTTTGTGTAAACTATCAATAACAAAGCATTTTGTTTTGTTTTTCTTTTTTGACAAAGAAATGCTGAAAAAAAGCATTGTGTAACTAAAAATAATTGTTTGAATAATCGTAGTTTCAATATTGACCAAAATAATTGTGATCATGATTTTTTCCATTATCAAGCAGCACTACTCTGAACTACACTAGTGCAGCCTGTGTTCTGTCTAACTGCACTTAGAGCAGCAGTGCATGTGTGTGCACCAGAGGGTTTATGTGTGTGGGTGTGTGTGTGCATGTGTACAGTGCAGGTGCATGAGCAGCGTGTGCACATCGTAACATTTCTCTCTGCTCTCAGCTCCTCTGTCAGGGGTCCTACTGAGCCTGGCTTCAGGACATTTGGCATAAGTTCATTTCTCTTGGTTTCTATATCTGTACCTCCTTTAGGCTGTTTTGCTGTGTAAGCAGAAGCATCTATAACTTAAAAGACAAAATGTAATCATCACTTTTTACAGATCAGCATCCCTTACATGTTAACATGTTCTGTGCATGTAATGAAGAAGGCGAGAGAAACAGAGCAGCTCTATGCAGGCAAGCAGCTCAAGAGAGCAGCAGAGAGTGAGTGCTGTGCACAACACAGTGTGGTTTCACCTGCAACAAGGTGACAAACAGGTCAGACACTCAGTTCTCACACTTTTTACAGCACTGCCTATGAATATATATATAATATTCTAAGACCCTCAGATTGAAACCAAGTATAAAACTGGGCAATTATGGTATAGATTTGGCCAAACCAGGTCTAAAATATTATTACATTAGTACTATACTAGTTCTAAACAAAAGCCAACCTAAAGGAGAACCTAATATGTATTAAAGTGACTCTAAATAGGTACCACCTGAAGGATCCCACGTACCACAGTTTGCAAACCACTAGCATACAGGATTTCGTGTATTCTCTATAGACTGTGAAAAAAACTGCAGTTATATCAGTCATGAATCCCTTTACAATAAGATAAGAGCATTTCCCTATCAACTGTCCAATCAGAGGCTTCCTTCCTGCTGATGGTCACTATGGAAACAGCATTGGCAGCAGAAACTCGTGTGGTACCTGGGACATCTGTGGGCGCAGGTTGATCTCTCGCAGGTTGACCGCTTGGGGCAGAAGGTTGTTGAGCAGCTGGCACAGAAGGACCCCATCTCTGAGAGCCTGGGCCAGATCACACACCTACGCCAAGCACAGGGTTAGAGGAGGAGGGTACAGAGAAGCAGGGTGCAGAGAGAGGGTTAGAAGAGCAAGTGAACAGTGGAAGAAGGGTCAGAGGGTTAGAGAAGGGTACAGAGGAGGAGCAGAGGGTTAGAGAGGGGAACAGAGGATTAGCAGAGGGTTAGAGAGGGTTAGAGAGGGGAACAGAGGAGGGGCAGAGGGTTAGAGGAGGGAACAGAGGAGGAGCAGAGGGTTAGAGAAGGATACAGAGGAGGAGGAGAGGGTTAGAGAAGGGTACAGAGGAGGAGCAGAGGGTTAGAGAAGGATACAGAGGAGGAGGAGAGGGTTAGAGAAGGATACAGAGGAGGAGCAGAGGGTTAGAGAAGGGTACAGAGGAGGAGCAGAGGGTTAGAGAAGGTACAGAGGAGGAGCAGAGGGTTAGAGAAGGATACAGAGGAGGAGGAGAGGGTTAGAGAAGGATACAGAGGAGGAGCAGAGGGTTAGAGAAGGGTACAGAGGAGGAGCAGAGGGTTAGAGAAGGGTACAGAGGAGGAGCAGAGGGTTAGAGAAGGTACAGAGGAGAGGAGGGAGCAGAGGGGAGGAGAGGAGAGGGTTAGAGAAGGATACAGAGGAGGAGCAGAGGGTTAGAGAAGGGTACAGAGGAGGAGCAGAAGGTTAGAGAGGGGAACAGAGGAGGAGCAGAGGGTTAGAGAAGGATACAGAGGAGGAGGAGAGGGTTAGAGAAGGATACAGAGGAGGAGCAGAGGGTTAGAGAAGGGAACAGAGGAGGAGCAGAGGGTTACAGAGGGAGGAGAGAGAGGGTTAGAGAAGGTACAGAGGAGGAGCAGAAGGTTAGAGAGGAGGAACAGAGGAGGAGCAGAGGGTTAGAGAAGGATACAGAGGAGGAGGAGAGGGTTAGAGAAGGATACAGAGGGAGGAGGTTAGAGAGGTACAGAGGAGGAGGAGAGGGTTAGAGAGAGGAGAAGAGAGGAGGAGAGAGAGGGTTAGAGAAGGATACAGAGGAGGAGGAGAGGGTTAGAGAAGGATACAGAGGAGGAGCAGAGGGTTAGAGAAGGGTACAGAGGAGGAGCAGAGGTAGAGAAGGAGAGGAGCAGAGGGTTAGAGAAGGATACAGAGGAGGAGCAGAGGGTTAGAGAGGGGAACAGAAGAGGGTTAGAAGGTACAGAGGAAGAAGAGTACTCAGGACTTTGCAGCTGATGCCATACCCTGGTGGGGTGCCATGCTAACTAGAGGCACTGCTCTATTTGAGGCGCTGTTAGATTTTAATCTTTAACAATTTTTCATTTAACACTTCACTTTCACCTTTTTGCTGAAAATCAAACTCCTGAACAGGACCACGCTCATATTGATCACAGACTCCTGAAATTTAACTGTTTAAACTATTTGCATTTTTTTCTTGAATTTTCAGACCATCTTAAAACTTTTTGGCAGTGTTTGCTGATGTGTGCATTGTTTCTCCAGGGTAACATCTGAACCTTCCACCATAGAGACACATGTATAGAATGACCAGACGTCCCAGTTTACCCGCTCAATTTCATTTCTCTACAGCGACTAGGTCAGGAATCAAAATACACTAGAGCAGGGGTGTCCAAACTTTTTTCATCAAGGGCCACATATCTAAACACAGATGAAGCAGAGGGCCGATCGAGGGCCGTAGACTGGTGCTCAATACATTGAATAATTAAAATATGTGCATGTTTAACATGTTAGAATGACCCATCAGTCTTTATTAACATAAGATCCTTAAAACCACACACTAAATATTAAATATAAGCTTTATCAAAGTAGATTTTCAAAATGCTTGGAGTAAAAAGTAAATTTTTAATTGATGCAATGTAATTTGGGCCAATTTACCTGGAAGCCTGAGGGCTGCATTTGGCTCACGGGCCATAGTTTGGACATGCCTGCACTATACGGTTCGCAAAAACCCCGGAAGTGCAAGTTCGGGCACCAGCCAATCAGCGACGAGTCATATATTCAGTGTTGTCAACGATTCCCAAGATCGAGGATTTAAAGCCGGAAAAAAGAGAATGTTTGGTAAATTTTATCAAGGGGAAAGACGTTATTGTCCTTCTTCCTATGGGATTTAGGCAGTGATTGGTTAAATGATAAAAAGTACCCACCTACCGTCGAGCGAACAAATTCTGAAACTGCAAGGTCAGGCGGTTTCTACGAAGTGAAACCGTCTGATGAATCAGGTTACCCTGTACCACCAGATTTATCCAAAACCAGTGCTTTGTCCCAGTTTTAGACAAGAAATGTCCCAGGTGTCCCTATTTTTGACCAATCTGATCTCTCCCAACAGTAAAGAAAGGCATTTGTTTAAGTAAAATACAGAAATGCTGCTTAAAAATGACCAAAACACAAAGAAAATGTGACTATACTGACTCACATTAGTGCAGAGTGCGTGACAATGCTTCTTAATTACGTGCTAGTTTCACAGTTTTATTATTACCAACCACCCCAAACCAAGAATGTCTCAGTTTTTGACTCTGAAAGTCTGGTCACCCTACACATGTACAACACCCCCAGAGAGAAGTCACTGCAAAGTATCAATAGACAGTGAGTTAGAGGAGCAGGTACAGAGGAGGACCAGTCGGTGCGGAGGCTACAGAGGCGTGAGAGGTACAGACAGAATTACCTGCGCCGCTTCCCATGTGACCCGGTGGTTTTCTGGTAGAACTCTACAGTCGATGAGCCACACCGCACACTGACGCCACAGCTCCATCTCTGCTCTCTGTCTCTCTCTGCAAACACACACACAAGTCTAATAACAGACCACTTATCTCTTATTTACAGAACGACAAAGAACCATCTCTTCACATCTTTATTTAAATGTCCTATATCACACAAAACTGACTCTTGAGAGCTTTAAGTCATGTTAGAATGTTGTTACTTCCTCAAAAACACACCTGGAGTTGTGTTTTGTTTCATTCACACATGTTTGATTAAACCTGCATTATTAATCTCTCTGTATTTACAAAGCTTAAAATGCTCTGTTCAACCTTGTGATGTCATGAAGAGGTAGTTTACAGCTAAGTAAATTCCAGGGCTAAAATTATCCAAATGGGGGAACTTACCAACTGGGCTGAAAAAAAAAAAAAAGACAGATACCTTCTTCAGATATTACAAGCAGCCAGCAAAAAGACGATCACATGAAAATGGCTACAGGACAAACCTGCTACTTCAGAATGGACTGACATAATCAATAAAATTCAAGTTATGGAACAAATAACATTGTCCTTAAGACACTCCTCAGCACCGTTGGGCAAGTTACTTTAAAAATGTAATGTATTATTTATGACTTATTACTGTTATTTCAAAGTAATTTGTTACATTACAATACTACTGCATTTAAAATGTAAGGCATTACATTACTACAGTATTACTTTTATGTTACTCTCACCAAAATAACTGTGAAGATACTGAACTTTTGTGCCGTATATGGACTGAACCAGGACTAAACCAGGACTGAACAAAGGACTAAAAACTAGGTCTAAACTAGGACTAAACCAGAGCTGAACCAGGACTGAACCAGGTCTAAACCAGAACTGACCCAGGTCTAAACCAGGTCTAAACCAGGCCTAAACCAGGACTAAACCAGGTCTAAACCAGTACCAAACCAGGACTAATCTTGGACTAGAACTTGGAATCTAGGACCGCCCCTGAGAGAACCTCGCACCTGTGGAGCAGGGTGTGTGCAAGGCACGATTGGGTATCAGCTGTGATTAGTCCTGTGGAGAGCGGAGTTCTGCGCCAGTCCTTTTGCTCGCGGTCACCCGACGGTCTACACGGGCGTGCCTCTGGTGTTTCACCGCTGCTAATATAGAGGTAATTTTAGCAAATTTGTATGAAGAAAAACTCACCACTTCAATCCAGGTTAAAAAAAAGCTTTGTAACGCGCATTACTCACATTTGTACTGAGTAAAATATATATTTTTTTTCCGTGTAATGCCGAACATTACCGCATTACAATAAAAAGCGATGCATTACAGTAATTTGTTACTTTTATAACACATTACTCCCAACACTGCTCCTCAGAGCAGCGTTGGGAGCGTCCTGGGAGTGTGTAAATCTTACAATCAAAACTAATCTTAATGTAAACATTTTTTATACATCTTTGCAGATGTCACTAGCTTGATGGCCTCCTATTTTATTTTTATTTTCATTTCATTTTGAATTATTTCCCCTTTTTTTTTTGGTTGGTCTGATGATTTATTCTGTTTCACAATACTAATAATTTGTGTATGTAAATATGTGATATACATAAACTAAAATGTTCTAATAAAAATATAGTTAAAATTTAAAAAAGAAAATTATCCAAATGATTCTAGTCAAAGTGTATTGAGCACAAAAACATAGTGGAGCGCTTCCTGTATTACTGCATGACATCACAAGGTGTAACATAATGCTTTCTGGTTTAGAGAAGAACTTAAAAGAGAAGAAGAGAAGAAGAATAAATCTGCAGGGTGAAAGTGAAAGAAACAAAACATAACTGCAGGAATATTTTTAATGGAAATAACATTATAACATAGATCAAAAATAGGATAATATGGGCCTTTTAATCTAAGGGTTTAGACACATTAACAGTAATGTTTTAAATATATTTCACGAGTTCCCATATATTCAAATAAAAATCTGCAATGTTGATTTATTCAGAGTGGATAAAAAAGTTATACCATGCACAAGTTGTTCACGTGCAGTCTGTCTTAATAGGGAAATGACAGACAAAGGTAACATTGCTAGCAAAGGCTGCGGTATCTTGGGCAGTGATCTTAAACCCATATGCGTTGTGCAGAGTAAAGTCAATTCAGGAGAGCTGTGGTGTGTATAATTAGATCACTTGTTTCATCAGATCTTGAATTTTAATGACGCGAAATTTCTAACTTTTAATTTTCTCTAAAAAAACATGTTAAATTATAAATCACATTTTCAAGGTGTTTTGAAATATTTAGCACATATATTCTGAAGCCCTCAAATTAAACAGTCAAAATGTAGATGAGTGTAAAATGTGCAGTGAAAGATTTTGCAGCAAACAAGCAAGATGCCAATTCTGACCAACGGGACTGGTTCCCTACAACGTCTCCTGGTTGTTTCTAAGTTAGATCCGCTCACGTAGGATTGATTGCTTCTGCCTATACTTTGAAAATGTAGACTTAAAATTTTGTCAAACGAAATTCAGAATAAAAACAACTGACAAATGTTTTTTCAGAGTTACAGTTACCATAGTCATGTGGTAATCATGATCATACAAAAGTAGAAATGGTAGGTTAATATGTATCTAATAAGATGAAGCTACTTTATGATTCGGTATAATTAACTCTCATTATTTAGATGTGTACTTGTATTGTGTTTGTGTGTGCGTTGTGTCAGTTAGAGTGAACAGTGTGAATTGTTTTTATTGCAGATGTAATTGCACTGTATAATTTATTTCCGTATGAACGTTTTTTTGTTGTTGTTGTTTTTGTATCATGCTTTTGTATATTTCTGAAACACTGATGAAGCTTGCGGGCTGAGCTTTTTTTTGAATAAAGCCCAGGAGAGATCGCTAAATGACTTAAACATGCATGGATGACATCTAAACCTTCCTCGGGCATGTTTTTGATGAGGCAATAATGTTATAACATGGTGGAAAACTCCAAAAAGCTAATTTTGCATAACACCCCATCTTGAGTAAAGTGCTAGAGAAAGAATGGATGAATGGTGACTCGTCCACTATGAGTAAGTCCAATAGTAATAGGAAGCTCTGTCATGACAAGATGATAAGACTTGGACATTTGTGTTTATTTTACCTTATCTAAACACTTTTATATGCAATTTGGACATAGCAGAGTATGGACTATGTCTGTCGTACTGCTATAGTACCAAAACTGCATACTCCACACTAATATTGTGTACACTACTTGTTCCTTTTTTTTAGTAATAGAACATACATTTCATACACAAAATCATTTCATTATCTTAGCATGAGGTCTTACACTAGCTCTGATAAAGCTAAAAGTGACACTGAAACTGTTTAGGAAAGCTCGATACTTGCTTATTTAGTTTCAATATTAGTTTAAGCATTAATTATTATCTGATTTACTGACTATCCTTTTACAGGCTGTGATCACTCTTACAAATACACCACATCTAAACTAAACTGGGACTAAAACCACAACTAAACCAGGACTAAACCCAGAACTAGACTGGTACTAAACCTACAACTAAACCAGGACTAAACCCAGAACCAAACCAGGACTAAAACAGAATTAGACTGGTACTAAACCAACAAATAAACCAGGACTAAACCCAGAAACAAACCAGGACTAAAACAGAACTAGACTGGTACTAAACCAACAACTAAACCAGGACTAAACCCAGACCCAAACCAGGACTAAAACAGAATTAGACTGGCACTAAACCAACAAATAAACCAGGACTAAACCCAGAAACAAACCAGGACTAAAACAGAACTAGACTGGTACTAAACCAACAACTAAACCAGGACTAAACCCAGAACCAAACCAGGACTAAAACAGAATTAGACTGGCACTAAACCAACAACTAAACCAGGACTAAACCCAGAACCAAACCAGGACTAAAACAGAACTAGACTGGTACTAAACCAACAACTAAACCAGGACTAAACCCAGAACCAAACCAGGACTAAAACAGAACTTGACTGGTACTAAACCAACAACTAAACCAGGACTAAACCCAGAACCAAACCAGGACTAAAACAGAACTAGACTGGTACTAAACCAACAACTAAACCAAGACTAAACCTAGAACCAAACCAGGACTAAAACAGAACTCGACTGGTAATAAACCAACAATTAAACCAGGATTAAAAGAGGATTAGACTGGTACTAAACCCACAATTAAACCAGGACTAAACCCAGAACCAAACCGGGAGTAAAACAAAACTACATTGGTACTAACCCCACAACTAAACCGGAACCAAAAGAGAACTAAACTAGAAGACTAGAAACTAGAAGAGTAATCCACCCGGTCTACGACAGGACTTAACTCGGGCCAAAACCAGGACCGAACCGAGACGAGCGTGAACATAATTTGAAGCCAAACCGCACAGACGTTGTTCCACTACCATGCTCCTTCCTCGTGATCGTACATACATTGTACCATTGTCTAGTTTAATCAAATTTCAAGTTAAACATTGTTCGACTTACGTTCAATAGTAGTTAGGCGCGCTCACTCTTCCTCTGCTTCTCATGGTGGATTTACCGCTCTCTCTCTCTCTGTATCTCTCTCTCTCTGTATCTCTCTCTCTCTGTCTCTCTCTCTCTCTCTGTCTCTCTATACGTGTCTCTCTCTCTTCCGTGGTGGTGGGTGTCTGCAGCTCTGCACTGTGTCGAAGACTTTTTAATGTAACCCCGCCACTTCCTCTTTGTGCGTCGCACCCAGGCTCTGCTGCTGCTGTTACTGCTGGGGACAGAACTAACAAAGAAGTGAGAGAGACACACAGTTATGACAGTAACACATTTCACACACTTTTCTGTTAAAGGACTAATCTTACGCTTTTTTCTGATCTATGTTATAATGTTGTTTCCTCACCACAAACAGATCTGGAGTTGTGTTTTGAAAATATTAACAAAATGGATATATTCGGGATATCAGATTATGAAGGAATGAACAAATGTGTAAACATAGAGCAATATTTTCAGCCTAACTCCTCTTCTCTTACCAAGTTTACTCATTAGTTTTTTCAAAAAGACAATCGCACCTCCAGCATCACAAATACTGATATTGGAAGTGATATTTCACTGATTCCTAATGCATGCACTAAAAATTTAATCAATCTGCACAAAGCGTGTTTTTCAACTGCTTGTTTATGTCACATAAACTTTGCCATATCAATCAAAAATTTGGTTTTATTTGAACTTTTTGCTTTAGTGCAAAAAAAAAAGGTTCAATTAGCATCTTAGACTGATTTTACCTGACTAATTCCAAAAAAAGCAAGGTACATTTTTTTGCGTCATAGTACAGAGGAATTAAACCTGTACAGCCATGTTCCTCTCATGATATAAAGTGTAATTTGAGCCATATAATTTGTTTATAGAGATTGTGTTGTGAGATAATCCGTTGGAGAATTAACCGTGACTCTGTTTTACATACTGGACAAAGTACAAGACTTTGTACCAGATAAAGCACAGGCTCTGCTCCAGTGAGCGAGGCACTGTGACCTGTCCACCAGAGAATGACGAGATGTTCATATATGTCAAGAATTTGTATTGAAGGCCTCATTTTTTACCTTCTTCCACTGTACTGCTATTGTTTTATATTGCTGATATGTCAAGAGAGAATATTTAAATATTTGGTTGATGCCAGACCTCTGTGCCAGTTATGAAGTAACAGCTGAATCTGAGGTACAACATCGACTTCTACTCTACTTTTAAATGGCCTAAAACTCAAAAACAAACCTATAGAAAGCTGAACTGTAGTTCTAAAAGAATCTTAGTAAAGCACCAACAAAGACCTCTTAAATGACAAACTGTTATCAACACGGAACCATTACAGCTCAGCTTCTAGTTTTCAGGCAATGGCATATTATAGTGACATGTCTAAACCATTACAGGTCTAAACTACTAGCTGCTCTTGTACAAAAGAACAGCAGAGGGCACTAGCTGTACGTACACAGTTTGTAACAAACCCCAGGCATGTTTATGCAGCAGGATTAAAATATCCCTCCAAACCAACATCGGGTCCAGCATCAACTGTGTAGTCCAAAAGTCCTATGTCCATTTGAAATGAGACCAGTGTCCTGTGATAATCTTGGTTTTGATTTCAGATTCCAGCTGATACCTGGTGTAGTTCTGATTCAGTACCAATTAAGACCTAGTTTAGTCTTGCATAGCACTCACTGGACCTGGTATTTTAAGTATTAGCCTTCACAATTCTCAGCTCAAAACTCATCTATTTAGCTGCATATGACTGAAAAGTTTTTATTCTTCACTCTTCTCTTTAAATGTTCATTTTATGATCATTATTAATGTTTTGATTTGCTTGTGTTGTGTGTTTGAATGTCTGTCTTATTTTACAAAGCACTTTGAATTACATTTTGTATGAATTGTGCTGCACAAATAAACTTGCCTTGCCTGGTTCAGAAAGTCTTTTTTTATTTATTAGCCTGTGTTAATCCCACAGTTATATTTTATTTTGTTGAAATGAAATGAATCAATCATAATGTAAAAATTTTAAATATAGCCTCCTATATTTGAAAGCACACCTCGTCTCATCTATGCCATACTTGCACACCACCACTAGATGCCCTCCTCTGCCTTCTTTTGCCCCTGCAGCATCTGTACATACCTGATCCACATACCTCACACAGACTTGACATGTTGACATCTGCCTCCTGCTGTTTTCGCTCACCGCTGACAGTGGAGCGTGTCCGGGCCTGCCCTCCTCCCCACCTCCCCCGGGGATCTCGTCCTAATCTCGGGGCTCCGATTGGCAGACACAAGCGGGGGGCATCTGATTGGCTCTCCGAGTGACCCTGCAGGTTTGAGGGGGAAAACCGCAAAGGGAAAGTGAGTTGTATTGACGGTTAATATATGGGCTACGGGAAAGAAGAGTGGGAAAACAGACGAGAGACAGAGGAGGACTAGGCTGAGCGCTTAAGCCAGAGCACAGGTAGGTGTTACATACATACGCTACATGATAAACTCCACTGCAAACCTTCTGAGGAATGTGTGCAGATCTGCATTTACAAGAAAACAACACATTTAAAGGACCTATATTTTGTTAAATACACTGATATAATGTTTTCTCCTTGTCTAAATATACCTAGAGTTGCATCTTGGTTTCATTTCAGGTAAAGCTGCACTTGAAACTTTTTTCTGGTGTCACCTGCTTGTCTTCACTGAGATGTTATTGTTTTTATTACTCTAAATTGCCTTAAAAACATGCATTCTTACAGATCTGGCTTGTAATTTGGTGTCATCTACTCGTCTCTGTGAATATAGTTTATACATTTAATGCCAGTGTGCGGAAAATTTTAGGCAAAGCGGTAAGATCTCCATGTAGTTGCCATGTAGTACCATCACCTACAAAAGTTTATCAGTGCAGCTTTAATTAAAAACTCATCAGGTGGGAGTCTTGAATAAGTCTGCTCATGCTTTAATAATTTCATGTAATTTTCATATACAAAAAAAAACCCACTTTCTTTATGTTACTACGAGGTCTTACACTGCTAGGTTCTGATAAAGCTCAAAATGACACAAAAACTGTTCTGTCTGTGTATCGATACTTGCTCAAATGAATATCTAGTTTCGATGTTTTATCTGATTTTCAGTACTTTTTGGAACTTTATCTGTTTGTTGATCAGTAACAATACAGGTCTTTAGTCATAACAATTTCCATTCAAAAGAGTCAAGCTGATCACTGACTGTTAGACGTGACTGATTCTAGATCTTGATTAAATTCTGGAGGTGGATTAATTGTGCAGTCCTAGTCCTGAAAGAACCCTCCATGTCCCAACTGATATTATATTTTTATATACTATTATATATTATATAATATATATATATATTATATTATTTTATTTGTATTTATATATACTATTATTTTTTGCATTGCCTTCACTATGCAGTTACCAACTTCAGTGTAAGAGCAGCTATTGCTTTTAACCTCACTAACCTCAATTAAACTTAAAAGCTCACTCCTCAGTGCTTCAGCAGAGGCTCACACCAGCAGAAGGGTCATCAAAAGTATTGAACATTAGATATGAATCAATACTAAAACTAGTATCGAAACTAGTAGCAAAAGCAGCAAGTACTGATACATTTTCAAGATAGAAATGAACCTTTCTTGAGAATGATCTTGAGCTGGATCAGAACAAGTAGAAGGGCACATATACCTGGAGCACTGAGGGATTTCACACATATAAAACCACACAGCAATATGAATGTGCTAAAAATACTATGATGTAATGTTGAAAATCATCATTCTATTGTATAAGTAAAGAGTTTTTTTATTATCATTGTGGTATCAGAATCGATATTGAGTCTATTCCTCATCAAAATTGAGTTTAAAATTGTTCATATCAAAATCAGACTTCACTTCTTTCACATTCTATCCATTACCTTTGTATCTAAAGTTATCCATGTGAAATACCAGAGCTCAGGAGTCCAAGCCTGTATAATGCAGACTACATGTTACATTCCTCACATACCTATACATACATGTTCAAACAATATTTAACCATAAAATTGTGTGAGATTACTGGTATTGTGGGACCTTCAACAGCCTTGGTCTGGATGTGCTCTTTGGTTGCTATGATACTCATTTGACTGGAGCTGAACAGTGTGGGTGACGTCACACTTAGTCCACTTCTTTATACAGCCTGTGGTTCATACATGAATTTATTCACGTAATACTTATCCAGAGAGAATAGTACATTTCCTGTATATTGGTGTTAGTACAACGGACTCAAATTCTTTTTATGCACCGTGTCACTAGCTATTGTGTCATATTTACGCAATACTAAAACTGTATTAATAATAATAGCCCTAAACCTTCTGAGATCTGACGAGATCAGGCTTTAACAACGAGGTTTGCTCACATTATTAAAGATGTGTCATAACAAATCACAAACAGAAAAATCTCAGAGCAGTGACACAGAATGTGATTTAACAAACTGAGACAGTTTGACGTCAGTTCCTGAATGAAACCACCCCTGCTTTGATAACTCATCTAGTGATCTCTTATCATTAGTCATATCTCGATATCAGAAGGGATTCTTTGGCAAGTCGCCAACCAAGCTTATACAATAAAAAAAAATAACATTGTTTGCTCAGCTGTCCTTACAGGTAACGTAAGGACAACTGTTACTAATGTTGTTTCCTCATCACAAACAGACCTGGAGTCGTAATTTGTTTCATTCATGTTTAACACATAAACCCTGCAGATTTAGGCTGAGTTCTTCTCTTAAGCAGAAAACACTGTTCCACCTTGTGATGTTTTGTGGTAAAACAGGAAATTCACTGTGTTTTTAAAGTCCATACACCTTCCTTAGAATCATCTGGATAATTTTAGTCCTGGAATTGCCTATTTCTACTGAACAAAAGGGAATAGGCAGCTGTTTACTTGAAAACTACTGCTTCATGACATCACAAGGTAGAGCAGAGCTTTGGAGATGTAGAGTCCACAGACCAATAATGCAAGATAATGCATATTTAAAATTTTATATAATTAGTGAATTAATGTGATTTAAATGGAGGTGTATAGTGAAATGTAACTATCAGTGTGTTAAAGTATTAGCTGGAAAAAGGGGCATAGATATAAGATTGATGCATTTTTGTACAAGTCCAAAGTTTGGACACACCATCTCATTCAGTGATTATTTTCTTTATTTTTTCCACATTTTAGATACTTACAGAAGACATCAAATATATGAAGCAAGACATAGTGAGATAACAGTGCTATTTTAAAAATATTTTTTATATTTAACTCTTCAAAGTAGCCACCATTTGCTTTGTTGAAAAATATTTAGTTGAGTTATTTCACTTTTTTCTTTGCTACAGATGTCTGTATATATCTAAAATGTATAAAATAGTATAAATGAATGAGATGGTTTGTCTAAACTTTGGACTGTTTGAATGTTTAAATGCTGAATGTTTGTTTAATTTTAATGACACAGTTGTTAATAAATAAAATACATAAATATACAGTAAATAATCGCCATGGCGTGTAAGTTTGCCTGTAAGATTATTAATTTGTTGTGTTATAGACATGAGTAACCGCTCCATCGCGTGGTGGCTCAGGCAGATCGGCCTCCCTCAGTACATCAAGAATCTGGAGGGGGAATTCTACGGTCTGGAGGTGAGTACTTTAGCAAAGACAGTTCCATCATTCAGCCGTACTGCTGCCCCACTGAACAGAATCTATGCTGAGGTATAATGATATATAATGGTATATCTGTGTTCCATATTAACAATTTAGCCACAATATTTTCTGAAATAGTCATGTGAGCAAAGTTTTGAAGTAGACCTGTCACAATAATTACTATATCCACTAATTGTTCAATTAATTTTGGATGGAAAAATTTTTATTCTAAGTACTTGTTCTTTGTATTAATGTGAAAATTATGATTATTTTTCTATACTGTTGAGAGCTGAATTACAACAACATGAAGTGCAACATTCTCTTATTTATTTATTGCAGTCCATATTTTTTTTTACAATACTGTACATTTAGAATACTGCTTTGGGCTATATTTCTGCTTTATGTTTTGGTTTCACTATTATCGTTTATCGTCTATATTTACTTCAGTAGTTTATCACGCTTCAAAACATGTTATTGTGACAGGAGTATTTTGAAGACGTTTCTACTTCCATCCAAGAGGCTTTCTGCTGCCTTTAGGGGAGGAATTTAAAACGGAAACTTCCATCCCTCAAACGTGTTTAATCATTTAAGTTTCAGGTTACTGGTGTCACTCTCACTGATGCCTGTTAAGTAACTCAGCTCTGCTTAGCATAACCAGAAAGGCCAGGGTGTTTTTGTCTTGATCTGGCTCTAATGTAGAGGTGTAAGATATATTGACAAATTAAGAATATCGCAGATGTTGTTTTGGATAAATGTTAAATTTGAATATTGAGTAAATGGTCTATAATTAAAACAATTAAAAGGTTATAAAGTGATATTTCTGCTCTTTGTGGTTAATTTTCATGTTCATTCATTCACTTGATGAAGCAAAACAATGTCAAGACAAACAATTTTTTTTTTCTTCTACTAAACTGTGTGTATTGTTAGGGATGGAACAAAATCTCCTGAGACAAAATTGCCACAAGATTGTGCACACATGATGAAAATTAGACTTGACTGTTTTTACGTTTGGACTGGATTAAAAAATTGAGTTAAATACTGGTGAGTTACATTTTTTGAGAAGCTGTAGTCCTAAAAAGCACTGCTACAAAATATTAAATAAAGTCAATAAAAAATGGTGAGGCCAAGAATGGGAACTGCAAAATGTATTAATTATAAAGAATGTCAAAATCTCGTCTTGTCTTGAACCAATCTCGTGTCTCGTCTCGTATTGTGGAAATTGTATGTCGTCCCATCCCTATATATGGTATATTGATAGTATTGTCTACTGTTCCTAGTGTTTCTTTGGCAATTTTAGGAGAAACAAGGTAAATTTGCAGCTTTCTGGTCAAAAACAGTGTCTATTTCAAGTACTATGTGACATCACGCATTACTGTCTTGATTACAGATGGGTATTTCTGATTACAAACACTGGCTGCAGGGGCGGAGTTTGAAGTCTGGATATAAGAGATGTAACAATAATCGACATATTGTGATATCGTATCGTCATAACTGTCACAATAATATCGAGAGCGGTCACAATATATAGAGTTACAAATTTCTTTGGTCAAATGCATGGTGTTATAATGACAACAGCTAAAAAAACATAGGGAACAGCATATCCCATGATTCATTTCAGTGCAGACAACATGAAGAGATATATTTTTTATGTTAATTCATGGGATTATGATAGTGTTTTAAATGCAAAAAGTATCCTGTCTACAATAACCGTATTGGGCACACTCATAAGTATCCAAACCCGTCAAAAAACGGCTGCGGGCCCCGCAATCCAGAGCGTCCTATACATGAATCCACTCGGGTGTCCCAGCACAACTTCAGTAAACTACAAAGCCGCACCACCAGCAGCGCACGCAAACACACACGGAGCAGACAGCGACCACACAGTGAAACACACCCACAGCCACACTCATCACTCCACGCCGACGAGGAACGGAACAGAGGAATGAACCGAAAAAGTGAGTGCAATTTGCCACTTCTAGACACAACTGAACAACTGAGTCACTGCGAACACGCCAACAATCCAGCGGTCCCAGACAGCACCCTCCCTACACGCCAGAGTCACCGTGAACGCCACAAACAAACAAAACCACTCACCCATCACACTGTTGTGTTTCCTTTAAAGTCTGGCGCGGTTTATTTGTGAAGAGAGTTTGAAAATAAACCATCTAATGACAGTGTGTCTTATAATCCAGAGTGCCCTATAGTGCGGAAAATACGCTATATTAACCACTCCAAAATATCGCAATAAATATTGAAAATCATGATAATATCGTACCGTGAGATGTGGATATCGTTACATCCCTAGTGGATTCCTGTTAGACCAATCACACTGTTCATCATAACCCTGCCCTTCCTCCCCTTTCACTCTCTCTGTTTAGCAGCTCTATTTGAAATGTGGCTGTGCGAGATAAACTTCTCGGTGTTTAGCCCCACTGTAAGATATTTATTTTTGTCAAAACCCAAAGTTAGGGTCAAAGACTGCTGGTTCTCAGACCTCGTCCACGTGCCTTCTGCTGAAAACTTTGTTACTATGGTGATAACGTAGGTATTTGCAGCCGTTTGCTTTGCCACTTTTGATTTTTGTTTTCAAGACCACATTTCGCAAAAGGCGTTTTTATTTCTGAAATGTTCCCACCTGACCTTCCATCCTCTCTGGCCCTGTCCACTTAGCGCCGCACGTGTACCCGATCTGAGCAGATTGCTGATGTTTCCTGGTATTGTTCGCGCAGGGCTTACTGAATGTCACAGAGGAGGAGCTGAGAAGAGCGGGAGTGGACGAGCCCGGCCACAGACAGACCATCCTGAAGCAGCTGGAGCGACACAGGCACACGCTGGACCCGCACTCTGGTAAACAAAAAACAAAACAAAACAACAACAAAAAACAATACGAATTCACTTATTTTTAATGCTATAGCTGATAATTGCTGATAATTGGTGGTTTTCAGATAGTTGGGGACATTGTATTCTCATGAGAAAAATGTAAAAGATAATTGTTGAACATGATTATTTCTATCAGTGAACCCCCATTTTAATATAAATTCTAGCTGTCGCCCATCTATGTACCTTTACAATGTTCTATTTTCCCTATTACAACTTACCTTTTGTATTTTTCTAATAAATAAAGCAAAAACAAGCAAGAAAACAAACGCTGTCTGTACTCAAAATAAACAGGATATGGCCTTTTTTTCATACATATCAGCATCATATACTCAGTCAGTACTCGAGTATTTTTATTGTTCCACAGGAGGAGCCCGTGTGGAGAGAAGGGTCAGCCGAAAACACTCACTAGGATCATCTATGGACCTGGTCAGACAACGTTACTTTAATTACTACTGCTGCTACTGCTCCTACTACTGCTCCTACTCCTACTGTTACTGCTCCTATCCTACTACTACTACTCCTACAACTACTTCTTGCTGTAACTACTACTCTTATCTTATGACTTCTACTACTATTCCTCCACCTACTACTACTACTACTACTACCCCTATCCTACAACAGGTACTTGTTCAACTATTCCTCCTCCTCCTGCTACTACTACTACTCCCATCCTACTACTCATACTACTATTCCTCCTCCTCCTCCTACTACTACTACTACTACTACTCGTATCATACTACTTGTACTATTCCTCCTCCTCCTCCTACTACTACTACTCCTATCATACTACATAATATTACTATTCCTCCTCCTCGTACAACTACTACTCCTATCCTACTACTTGTACTGCTGTTTCTCCTCCTCCTCCTACTACTACTATTTCTTCTATCCAACTACTCATATTACAATTCCTCCTCCTCCTCTTACTACTAACTACTACTCCTATCCTACTACGTGTACTATTATTCCTCCTCCTCCAACACCTACTACTACTACTACTACTAATCCTGTCCTACTACTCCTACTACTATTTCTCCTCCTCCTACACCTACTACTACTACTACTAATCCTGTCCTACTACTCGTACTACTGTTCCTCCTTCTCCTGTTATCCTACTACAACTTGTACTACTATTCCTCCTCCTCCTACTATTACTCCTATCCTACTACTCATACTACTATTTCTCCTCCTCTTCCTCCTCCTACTACTACTACTCCTATCATCCTGGTACTACTGATCCTCTTCCTCCTGCAATCCTACTACTCGTACTACTATTCCTGCTACTACCACTACTACTCCTATCTTACTACTTGTACTACTATTTCTCCTACTACTACTACTACTACTCCTGTCTTATTACTCATGCTACTATTCCTCCTCCTCCTTCCACTACTAGTACTACTCCTATCCTACTACTTGTACTACTATTCCTCCTCCTCCTCCTACTAGTACTACTAATCCTGTCCTACTACTCGTACTACTATTCCTCCTCCTCCTACATCTACTACTACTAATCCTGTCCTACTATTCCTCCTCTTACTACTACTACTCCAGTCCTATTACTCGTACTACTATTCCTCTTCCCACTACTACTACTACTCATACTACTATTCCTCCTCCTCCAACTATTACTCCTATCCTACTACTCGTACTACTATTTCACCTCCTCCTACTACAACTCCTATCGTCCTTGTACTAGTGTTCCTCTTCCTCCTGCTATCCTACTCCTACTACTACTACTCCTATCTAACTAGTTGTACTACTATTTCTCCTCCTCCTACTACTCCGATCCTACTACTCATACTGCTATTCCTACTACTACTACTAGTACTACTCCTATCCTACTACTCATACTACTATTCCTCCTACTACTACTACTGCTATCTTACTACTTGTACTACTATTCCTCCTATTATTACTACTACTAGTCCTATCCTACTATTCAAACTACTATTTCCCCTCCAACTACTGCTACTATTCATCTTCCTACTCCTGCTCCTACTGCTACTCTTCCTTTGTACCCGATGTATTTGTACACATTTGTGAGCTGAGGTAGGGTGGAGTATATGGATTGCATCTATGACAGATTTGCCTGTCACTTCCACGCAGCGACCAATCTCACATCTCTTCTGGCTGCCACAAATGTGCTCATGACTGATGCCTTTTTCGGAGACGACAAAGAAATACATAAGGAGGAAACATTTCCCTGGTTGCAAAAAACAAGGCCAGTCATCAAAAGCAATGAACGTGAAAATGAAACTGCGTCCTGTTCAAAAGAGCTGTGTCAGTGTGTACCTGCAGCGCTGGGCAGCGGGCAGAATCATACTGACCTTAAAGGGAGTTGACCAGGATGTTGGGATATGTAAGGCTCTTCCATCTGCACATTGTAAGAACTCCACTCACTGTTACCAAAAAAGAACAGAAAATCCATCCATCCATAAATGTTTATATATTTTTGCAATGTCTCCTGGGCCCTATTCAAACTTACTGTTAGCTGTAAGATTCTGTACAAGGCTCTGCCCACAGGCCTACATCACCCATGCTCCCACACAACAATTCTCTATAAATACACAAAAGCACTTGACAAATCTAATGCGATGTGCAGTAGTTTCATTAACTGGATGCACACTGATTGTATGTTTTTAGGTTCTTTTTTCAGACCAAGGGTTTGTTTTCATATCTGACAGTTTTGACTGCTCACTAGCGCTCTTCCTCAGAGTGGTCAAGTGATGCTGCTGTGATGTGTCCGGTCAGCTGATTTATACAGGTTTTGGCGCTGTCTTCCTACCGGTGGGGGCAGGACAGCCTAAAAACCGGGATGAGGGGGCTTTTTTACTCTCACACAGTTGGGATACTGTCCTGAGGGAGTCGGACTGTAGATGGCGCTGTCGTCCTGCCCCCACCGGTAGGAAGACAGTGCCAAAATCTGTAAAAATCAGCTGACCGGACATGTCACAGCAACATCACGTGACCACTCTGAGGAAGAGCGCTAGTGAGCAGTCGAAACTGTCATTATGAAAACAAAATCCTGGTCTGAAAAAAGAACCTAATAACATAAATTATCAGAAGACCAAATGAACCTCATTGGGCACACTGATTGTGCTGTGCTAACGCTCTGAAGGGGGAGTGACTTAATGCGGAGAGCAAAGAGAAGGGAGACTCAAAGAATCAAACACAAAAGAAACTAAATTAAACCTATAAACATGTTATATCTTGGCTATATTTGCCAAAAGAAATGTACTAAAATGTAATTAGTTTCAGTTTTGATTTTGATGCTCTGAGTCCCCTCCCCAGAGTTACTCCCCCTTCAGAGCGCCACCATATCTCAATCATTGTGCATCTCGCTAATGAAACTACTGCAGATCGCTTCTGATTAGTGAACTTATAGTAAGTATATTGCTCTGTATCATGCTTTTGTATATTCATGGAAAACTGCTGTGCGAGAACATGGCTGATATAAAGAGAGTCTGAATAGGGCCCAGGAGAGATTACTCAGAAATATGCATGGACGACATATAAGCACTTCATGTGCTTGACGAGATAGGCACAATGAAAGCACCTTGAATGCTCAACAGTGGTGGAAAAATGCTTTAATATAAATGTATTAAGATAAGGTGTATATTACAGAAGCCGAGAGGGGTCACAACAAACGCAAACGCCGCAACAAATACAAATGCAACAACACAACAAAGAGCCACAACACACCAAAAAAAAAGCCACAACGGAAATGACCGCGGGACTCTATTTTAATGCAAACGCCGCAACAAATACAAATGCCACAACACAAACGCAAATGCCGCAACACATTAAAAAGCCACAACACATTAAAAAGCCACAACACATTAAAAAGCCACAACACATCAAAACACCACAACAGAAGTGACTGCGGGACTCTATTTTCCGACGGACTGATCAAGCGGCAAGTGAAGAAGAAGAACTACAATGTGAAAAGTAAAGGAATGAAGTTGGAAATGCAAGTAAAAGTAATTTATTGTTTTATCATTATTCGTTTCACGTTGTAGTTGTTCTTCCTCACTTGCTGCTTGATCGGTCCGTCGGAAAATAGAGTCCTGCGGTCACTTCCGTTGTGGCTTTTTAATGTATTGTGACTTTTCAATGTGTTGCGACTTTTTAATGTGTTGCGGCATTTGTGTTTGTGTTGTGGCGTTTGCATTAAAATACAGTCCTGCGGTCATTTCCGTTGTGGCTTTTTTGGTACGTCGTGGCTTTTTTTGTTTTTTTGTGGCTTTTTGTTGTGTTGTCGCATTTGCATTTGTTGCGGCGTTTGCGTTTGTTGTGACCCCTCTCGGCTTCCGTAGTATATGGTTATCGACAGTTATAGGATGAGAGCAGCTGTCATTTTATAATCTCATATTGCATTTGATCTGTTTTCATAGCCTTGCTCCTACAACACTCTTAGGACCTCCCCTTTCACAACCACTGTCACCACACTTAACCACACTTACTTCATATCTGACCTCACCAGTTTCTGTGTGTGTGTGTGTGTCCCTGCCACTTCCTGCAGGTGAACCCACGGAAGGACCTGTTTCGCCAGAGCGTCCTGCCCCACCTCCAACGTGCTGACAGCAAGCACCGCCTCTCTGCCTCCTGCTCGCAGCTCCAGCCCCTGACCGAGGACCACAAAGACCAGAGCGAGGAAGGAAAACGCAGGTACAGCACCCCGACAGTGATGGCACACAGTAGGGTCACCGCTCTGGGCCCCTCTGGCCCTGGCGTCCGGGTACTCTGCTCCAGAGTAAAGAGAGAGGGACAAGGACAATGAGACACTTTCTTCAAACACACTTCTACACATGTCTGGTTTATCATTAACTCCAGGCTTGTAAAGTCTTATCACACTTTTGCGGTTGGGCTGAGTTCTATGGGGGAGTTTGTGTTAGAGAAGACACCTACAGTACTTAAAATGCAGGGATATCAGAACTGGCTTTATTTACACATGACCAGGGTTTGACAAAATGCTAGGTAAATTCCCAGGTTAGGTTGCAAGTGTAACTGGAGCTATTGAGAAAGTTACTATGGTCTAATTACTCAAACTAAATCTCAATAATCTATGACATATTTATTTTGCACACCCAGTAGTGGACTTGTGCTGTCACAATACAAAACTATGGAAAAGGCTTTGATACGCTTTATTCATTTCAATACGACTACAAGTTTTCATTCACATTTAAAAATCCTATCTTACGCAAGACTGACTCTTGTGAGCTTAGAATGTTGTTACCTGCTCACAAACATTTTGAAAGTTTTGATTCATTCACACGTTTGAGTAATCCTTTATTATTCTTTATATATCTGTCTAGATATTGTACAAACTTATTGCAAACTTTAAATGTGAATTTCTCTGGAAATATTGGTCATATTAACACAAAATAAAAACTGTAGTAATCTTGACACTCCCTGCCCTCTATGCCTGAACTCCACAAGCCGAGACCAATCTATATGAGGGAAAAATTGTTGTTGTTGTTTTTTTCCCCATATCACCCAGCCCTAAATCTGTCTACATCTCCAAAACACAAAATGCTCTACTTCACCTTGTGATGTCATGTGGTGGTCATTTTCAAGTTAACTCCTACCTTTTACCTATCATTCAGTAGACACTGAAAATTCCAGGACTGAAATTATCATTCCAGGATTGAAATGATCCAAATGATTCTAGTGAAGGTGTTTCATTGAATTTAAAAACACACAGCATTTCCTGTTTTACCAACATATTATTCAACATATGTGAATGAAACAAAACACAACTCCAGGCTTGTTTTTGATGAGGAAACAACACAGAGGCCTAATATATAACATAAATCAGAAGATAACATAACATTCCATACCCTTGCTTTTTATCATCATGACAGCCTTTTAAACTTTTCAAACAGATGTGCTCTGTAAACCAGCACATTACGTTCCATGACATACCTATTTTAAAGACCTACACACCACCTGCCTAACTACAGTGACCAGATTTTCAAAATCAAAAACGGGACATCCCTGGTTTGGGTCAGTTGGAAATACTAAAATTGTGAAACGAGAGCGTAATTAAGGAAAATTGTTATGCACTCAGCACTAATGTATCTAGTCCTGGTTTACTCCTGGTCTAGTAACTGGTCTAGTAACTGGTCTAGTCCTGATTTAGTCCCAGTCGAGTATCTGGTTTACTCCTGGTCTAGTAACTGGTCTAGTCCTGATTTAGCCCCAGTCGAGTATCTGGTTTAGTCCCAGTCTACTACCTGGTCTAGTAGTTCTGTTCTAATACCTGGTTTAATCCTGGTCTAGTACTTGGTTCAGTCCTGGTCTAGTACCTGGTTTAGTCCCAGGCTAGTATCTGATCTGGTCTAGTACCTGGTCTAGTCCCTGGTTTAGTCCCAGACTAGTCCCTGGTTTAGTCCTAGTCTAGTATCTGATCTGGTCTAGTACCTGGTCTAGTCCCTGGTTTAGTCCCGGTCTAGTACCTGGTCTAGTACCCTAGTTTTAGTCTAGTACCTGGTTTAGTCCCAGTCTAGTACCTGGTTTAGTCCCAGTCTAGTACCTGGTCTAGTACCTGGTTTAGTCCCAGTCTAGTACCTGGTTTAGTCCCAGTCTAGTACCTGGTTTAGTCCCAGTCTAGTACCTGGTTTAGTCCCAGTTCAGTACCTGGTTTAGTCCCGGTCTAGTACCTGGTTTAGTCCCGGTCTAGTACCTGGTTTAGTCCCGGTCTAGTACCTGGTTTGGTCTCGCTCTAGTACCTGTATAGTCACATTTAAGCAGCTTTTTTTGTATGTTACCTAAACAAATTACAATTTATGCCTCTCTTTACTGTTGGCAGGGATCAGATTCGTCAAAAATAGGGACACCTGGGACATTTCTTGTATAAAACTGGGACAAATCAATGGTTTTGGATAAATCTGCTGGGACAGGGCTCCAAACTGGGACTGTCCCGGGTAAATAGGTTCGTCTGGTCACTCTAGTTCTATCGTCATTTTAAAGCCGTACCCAGCACCCGCCTGACTGAAGCCAGGTGATGTGTGAGCTCGTCTGGCGTCGGTATCCGAGGAATGCCGGGCGGATAGCGGGCTGGAGCACCGGGGCCTGGGGCGGGGAATAGCGGGGGAGCGACTTGTGTGAACTCGCCTCGGTGCAGCGGGGAGGAGGAGAATGGACATGGAGGAGAGGCTGAAGCAACACACGGGGCCGGGGAGGGACCAGCCGGAGCAAAC
Organism: Boleophthalmus pectinirostris; assembly: GCF_026225935.1. Lineage (NCBI taxonomy): Eukaryota > Metazoa > Chordata > Actinopteri > Gobiiformes > Gobiidae > Boleophthalmus > Boleophthalmus pectinirostris. The sequence continues at coordinate 4,481,329 of NW_026571190.1, read as the reverse complement.
TGTAGCCGAGTTTTGAGCAGTTTTTTCGGGGCGTAAAACAAAAATGGCCGTGTCGTCGCGTGGAAGCTGCGAGTGGCGGTAAAAAAAAGAAAGGTAAGACTGCTCGCGAGCGCTTTTCTCTGGAATGATTTTCAATTCCGCGCGAGATTTGCTATGTTTTAACCGTTTCTAATCGTTAAAATTCGTTTATATAACATTTATGGATAGTTTATTTAACTTTTGTGCTCACCGTGCTTCAAATTCTACATATTTCGTTTGTTATTTACTGCAAATGATGATAAACCACGGTAAAATATAGGTAACTCACCTGTTGCTCAATATGTGTTGTCTTGACATGTTCCCGCGAGATTTGTGTAAACTTTACTCCCAAACCCTTTTTCCAGCAGATTACTTTTTATTTATTAGTAATAAAATAGTTGTGGATGGTTTTATTTCTGTTTTAGTCGAAAAAACTAATCAGTCTTGTTCTATATTTCTGGTTTCAGATGACATCACAGTATTCGATAGGTAAATATTATTGAATACAGATGGGGGCAGCTAAAATCAATATTGTTTAGCTGCAGATTTTTGTTATAATATAGCATGGCCTTGGAACTAGTCAGTAATAGAAATGATCAGGTTTCATATTTGGGAATTTACCTTTTACCTTTGATATTTCATGGAAAAGTACAGTGTAATTAATAGGAAAAACTGGCTCTTGCCCCCATCTGAAAGTATGTCATCATCACATTTTAGATTCTGAAAACTACTAATTGGCAACTATAGCTTCCTGTTGTTCTATCTGAGTCACACAGATGCACTTTGAGTCAAACTGTAGTGATAAACAGTTAGGGCAACCATTCTCTTAGTCTTAAATCCAGACAGGATGCTGTAAGGCCACGTAAAAGCTTTGTAGGCTACGTAAAAGCTTTGGTTGAGTCACCTTTTGGTTTCTCAGGCTTTCCCAGGTGTTTGCTGCAGGCACGATCTGAGAGCGCCAACGCCCCTCCGAGCTGTCATCCCCACGCCAGCCGGAAGAATAGGGATGTAGGGAAAGATTGGGGCTAGGATTGTCAAAAGTATCGAAAAGCAAATACTTGACTGCCAAAAGCAATATCTAGGTACGTAAAAATGGCTTAAATTATGAACAATTTACTTGGTGAAAATGATCTACCAATGGAATTAATGTGTATTTCTTAATTGAAACAATCATTTATTTGTGGGCACTTATTTCAAAGCATGAAAACGCAATTGTGTATACTGTAAAGCTGTCTATTTTGTCCCTATTCTACATTCATTATTGAAAACTGTTAAATAGGAATGTCACAATAACTGAAATATCGCAATATCGTATCGTCAGAAACGGAGGCCATCACAATATATATCGGATTACAAGTCTTTCTTATTCTTTTAAGCACTTTGATTTCTTTGTGTGTACTTTTCCTTGCCATGGTGCAGTAATATCTAAAAACAGAAGGAACTGCATAGACCATGATCCTTTGGTGTTGTCACTGCAGACTATAAGAAGAAATACCTGTTATTACACACTTTCAAATCTTAAATCTTCATATTATAACAGTACTAAAAGCCTTCTTAAGTATTTTCCAAGGTGTTTAAAAGGAAAAAGCAGCATATTCACAATTTTGTTGGCCTCCACAAAATATCGCAATAAATATTGAACCGTGAGATGCATATCATGAAAATATTGCATTAAGGGATTTTGATATCGTTACATCCCTATTGTTAAATCAAAACAAAGCAATCCAGTCTACTTATTGCACCAGTCTTAAACCAGGATAAATGAAGAAACACAGAAACAACTCAAATAGAGGCAGGTTATCAAAATACTAGTTACTACAAGATATGACCACTCCTCCTCATCCACCCACAAAACGTTAAGCAAAATAATTTAGAAATACTTCATGTTTTTTTCTTACCTTACCCATTGTGATTGTAGGTCTGTTTTAATGTGGCCATTATCACTAAACTGTCTACCATGAAGAATTTATAATTACTTCAGATTAGTAAATGCTTAGGAATGGAAAGGATTAGGAATGCTTCATCAATTCTTATGTTTCTTATTTTAAGTGCAAAGAGTTGTTGTCTTTATTATCTTAGACATAACAAGATGTATTTTCATATTTTAAGCATAAAAAGTCTTGTTCCACTACTTGTCAGATGAAATTTACTCAAATAATGAAGAAACTTTACCGGAAGTGCTCCACTGTGTTTTTTTAAACACCTTACACAGACCTGGAATTTTCAATCTCTGTTGAAGAAAAATGTAAAAGATAGCTGTTAACATGAAAAGTAGTGCTTTGTGACATCATGAGGTGGAACACACTAATAATAAAGGAATTACGCCAACATGTGTGAATGAAACAAAACACAACACCAGCTCTGTTTTTGAGGAAGTAACTTTATAACATGACTTAAAGCTCACAAGAGTCAGTTAAATCTAAATATGTTTTATATTACCTCTTTTCTCTTTAATTTAAATTTCTTTCTCAATTCATAGTTGACAAATAGTTTTTGTACTGTAATCGATACTAAAACTACTAGGCTATTAGTCATTTGAGCAGGTATCGGTACTAAAATAGTACAAATTGACAAGACAGAAATGGACCTTTCCTGAATACCTTAAGTATGATGTTGAGCTGTGTCAGAACAAGTATAAGAGCACATAGACGAGTATACGCCCATGGACCACTATGGAACCTTCCTGGACCGCTGAGGGATTACGCACATACAAGACCATAAAAGAAAGTACTACGATTTAATCAAAGCCAGTGGAATGCTACTTGAGTGTCTTTGCGGTTGCATTAGTAAGCCTAAGGATTTTACCCAGGTCCTTCTGTTTGAGGATCAGGCAGCGTTTAAAGCAGGACAGAGGTACTTGTGGGATTTAGAACATGTTTAAAAGCCTGTATTGAATCATGGAAATGCGTTGGTGTTTTTTTTTCAATAAAGGCTTTTTAACATTTTCCAAATCCCACGATACTCGAGTGCCTCTGTCCTGCTTTATACTATGCTCTACTATTGAAAATCACATTCTACTGTCTAAAGAAAGTGTGTTTTTAATTATAATCGTGGTATCGGGATCAGTATTGAATCTGTGTCTCTGTTAGTGCAAAGAAAAGGTAGTCTACACGTGATAACAAAAGAATAGCTGATAGAATAGAATCACTTATAAGTCAGGGTGCATTTGTCTAATTAAAATTGACCAAGAAACAAAAGTAGTAGATGAGTAATAAAAAGATGGTGAAGAGTAAAATCATAACGATGACGTAGCCTGTGTGGAATTTGAACACAATGATTAGGCGATGTGTGTAATTACAATAGGGAGCCTTACATCAAGTTAACAGACTCATTTGATCACAATGAGTCTGTACAAGTTTGTAATTGAATTTAAGTATCTTGGCGTTACCTTGGAGTCCACTTTATCTTTTAAAAAACATGTAAAAAATGTATCAAAAATTGTAAATTTTAAGACTCACAATTTTAGGCAAATTAGATCATCATTGCCATAAAATGTAGCTAAAATGTTTCTCCACAGCATGATTTTCTCTTACATTGAATACTGCATTACTAACTGGTCACTGACAAGCGTGACAACCTTAAAAATAATAGAATCACTTTTTAAAACAGCGTTAAAGATATTTGATAGGAAATCTTTATCTTTTCATCATTGTCTCATACTACAGAAGTATAATATCGTAAGTTTTGGAAATTTTCAAAAAAATTTAACTCGCCTGCTTAGTTTACAAAGTCTTAAATGGACTCGCTCCACCAGCTCTGGGTGAGTTCATTAAGCCCAAGTCCAGCACTAGAGGCTCTACCAAAGGTGACTGTGTAAAACTCTATAGACGCACAACTTTCAGTCAGTAGATGTGATCAGTCAAGGGCACAGAAATCTGGAACAACATCCCAGCTGCTATAAGAGACTCCACCACATTCAGTTCATTTAAAACTAATCTGAAACGATGGCTTAAGAGAAACCAGATCTGTAACCACTAGTGTTCTGCTCCTATGTAAATGTCAGTGTTGTATGTCATGCTTGTGTGTTTGTCTTTTGTGATGCGTTTTATGTTCTTATGTTTTAGTCTTATGTCTCTATCTCTCTGACCTGCCATGGACTAAAAAGAAAAGTACCTGAAAAGTACCTTCGGGCTAATTCTGGCATATTTACAAGTATATGTTCATGAATATGCATTGTCCCTTTTAAATAAATAACTAAATGAATCTCAAACATTTCACGCCATACATTGCATTTCTGGCTACAACCAGGTACGTGTACTAAACCAGTTCGAATCTGTGATCTGAGCCAAATTAAAAACCAACAGAACAAACAAAAAGCTCATGTACCATTGATGATTCTTGAACAACAGTTTGAGAAGCACACATGTAGACTAAATAAATAAATAAATATCTAGCAATTAGCCCAATGTTGCCACAGAACTAAAGAGTACTACTTGACAATGAGTAGTTTGGTAGTATTATCGTTTTGGCACAGGCCTACAGCTTGTCAGAGTCATATGTTTGATGAGTACAGTGGGCTGTATTCATGCTTTGAGTGTAGGGAACAAGCGGCCCTCACAGCTCCACTGAACAGATCCCTCCAGGCTACCATACATGTGACCTTTCCTGCTGCAGCCCTGAGACAGAAAATCCACAAATAACAAAGATTTACTGTACAGATTGTACAGATTGTGCAGTATTATTATTTTTGCCGTTGTGTGGTTGAATAATGTGTGTTGAAACTTGAGAGCATGTTTGCAGTAGCAGGAAGTAGACATATGAACTAGGAGACATTATTTATCTGAGGTTAAAGGCTCTGTCCCCAATTTTTTCCCATGTATTTTGAGCAAACAATAATAATGTCCCAGTACTGTTAAACTATGATTCAAAAAGTTCTTCTTTTTTACATGATTATTTACATTGTAGATTCTCACTGAAGGCATCTGAACTATGAATGACACATGAATATGAAATGAAAAATACATTCAAAATAATTGATTTAATTTGAATCCATTTAATCAACTGATTGATTGTTTTTTGTTTTGTTTTGGTTCATTTTAAATTAATAGCCACCCTTTGCTTTGACCCATAGATTGCCACTTGATTATAATATAAAACATTTTAAAAATTGTTATTAAACTTCTTTTTTTACCTTCATAATTCCATATGTTTTGCATCATATATTTGATGTTTTCTGGGTGTATATAAAATGTAGAAAGTGATAAAACTTAAAGAAAAAATACATACAAAAAGGTGTGTCCAATTTCTTGACTGGTAGTCTGTATTGTACAAGCAGCTCCTGAGGTCTAAATAAGTTTGTGGTGTTCTCTCTGCATTTAATTAGAAAGCATTTTATTGTCTGATAATCAGGAAGAGTGCATCAGCATGCTAATTGCTGTATTTAATTTACTGTTCATTCCTTAGTTATGAAAAGTGCTTATGAATTTGTCACGGTGGATAAGAAAGATGCTCGGAATGTGTCACAGTAACTAACAGCAACTAACATGCTAATACACACTTCCTGGAGTGCCTGGAGTTGTGTTTTGTTTCATTCACACATGTTTAACACACAAACCCTGTATATTTAGGCTGAGTTCTTCTCTCAAACAGAGAACACTCTGTTCCACATTGTGATGTCATGGGGATAATACAGAAAGTGCTCCACTGTGTTTTTTAACTCCATACACTTTCAGTAGAATCACTTGGATCATTTCAACCCTGGAATTTCCAATTTCTACTGTACAAAACTGAAAGAGCATTTTGAGCTTTGGAGATGTAGATAGACTAATAAGAAAGGATTACTCAAACATGTGTGAATGAAACAAAACAACTCCTGCCTGGTTTGTTTTTGAGGAGGTAAGAGCATTTTAACCTGGCTTGAAGCTCACAAGAGTCAGTTTAGCATAATATAGAAACCCACATGTTGTATTGACACAGGCTTGGTTATGGACCTCGAAATGACAAAAGCATTAATGAAAGAGATGTCTGAATCTCCATTAAAATTCAGTTAATTGCACGCTCATATATGTGTTCATGTTTTTGCTGTTGCCTGGTTGCACATCCCCCTGTTTGCAGAGGCAGGAAGGTGGACACAACGAGGAAGGAAAGAGCACGCGCTATTAAAAGTCTCTCTCCACAGCGCCCTTGTCCTCCACACTGACCTTGCATTCTGACCAACAGCAGCAGCAGCGCGCGCGGCTCCCGGGGGCCCGCTTTACTAGCCCCTCAATCACCTCTGGCTTTTTGTTTTGCAGCAAGAGGAGGAGTGTGAGCGCATACCTCAGTCAGCTCAAGGTACGGCTTTAAGCACACAGCTCTGGGTCACACATTCTGCACACAGATTTTACAAGTGCACAAATAACATAAGATAACACAGGAGGAATTTGGGAAATGCTCAGGTTTAGGGGCCATTAATGTTAGAATGTCAGGTTGGGAGGGCCTGTATTATGCAGGTTTCTGAGTCTATGTTATAATGTTGTTTTCTAATCATAAACATACCTGGAGTTTTCTATTGGTTCATGTTTAAAGGTTCTATATTACACAAAACTTACTCTTATGAGCTTTAAGTCATGTTATAACACTGTTCCCTCATCAAAACAGACCTGGAGTTGTGTTTTCTTTCATTCACGCATAAAGAGTAACCCTTTATGATTAGTCTGTTTACATCCCCAAAGCTTAAAATGCTCTGGTCCACCTTGTGATGTCATGAAGTGATAGTTTTCAAGTTAACATCTCATTTTAGTTAGCCAGGCTGTCACCACCTAATGCCTCCGCTTAATTTAATTTCTCTCCAGCGACTAGGTCAGGAATCAGAATACACTAGATGGTTTGCAAGAACCCCAGAAGTTGTAGACGTCGCACTGGCCAATCAGCTGTGAGCTGTGAAGCCATGACGTCAAACTCAAGTGACTGTCTGGGTCCCTTTTGTGGAACAGCACAACAGTAAACAAAGCGTTGAGATGGATGTAAACGAAGACAGACATTCTGTGTTGGCAACGATTCCCAAGATCAAGGATTTAAAGCTGGAACAAAGAGAACGCTTGGTGAATTAATATACCTGTTAACCCCATTAGTGGTGCATTATATATGTCACGACCGAATAAAAAAGTACACGCCTCCTAATGCTGCGAGGTCAGATGGTTTCTATGAAGTGAAACCAGCTTTTAGTAGATCTCTACTAAAATGTCCAATCTCTACTTCAGTGGAGATTGGACATTACAAGGCTCAAACTATCCAAATGATTCTAATGAATGTGTATAGAGTTTAAAAACACAGTATTACCACATGACATCACAAGGTTTTCAGTTTGCATGAAGAACTCAGCCTAAATGTGCAGGGTCTGTGTGTTAAACATGTGTGAATGAAACAAAACAACATTATAACAGATCAGAAAATAGTGTAATATGAACCCTTTAACACCCAAATGCATTTTGCATTTAGGACTCTGTTCCACCTTGTGATGTCACCTGGTAATACAGGAAGTGCTCCATTGTGTTTTTAAATACATACATTCACTAGACTCATTTAGATGATTTCAGCCCAAGAACTGCCAATCCCTACTAAAAAAAAGGTAAAAGGTATCTTGAAATCTGCTGCTTTATGACATCATGAGGTGGAAAAGAGCATCTTGAGCTTTTGCGATGTAGACAGATAATAACCAATAATAAAGGATTAGTGAAGCATGTAGATAACAGGGTTATAACATGGCTTAAAGCTCACAAGAGTCACTTTTGTGTATACAACTTTAAAATCCTCTGTTAATCCAGATTTAAGTCTGTTTTTTTCCTCTTTAATCTTGGTTTAGTCATCTTTAGACCTCATTTAAATCCGCTTTTGACCTGCAGTAGTCCTGGTTTACTGTGTTTTGGCTCTGGGCTGGATCTGCTTTAGTTCTGGGGTACATCTGATGTTTTCTAATTTGCTCCTGGTTTAGACTTGTTTTTTCACTGTAAAAGAAATCTGTGCAAATTACAGTGAATTACCGGTTGTACCAGTTCCTGGAATTTCACAGTATAAAGCAGTGTTGTCATGACAGACTCAGTACTCAATACACATTCTGATACCACAATGATGATAAAAACACTGTTATTTTAGACAATAGAAATGTATTTTTTATCATTAATATTCCCATGTGGTATTATATGTGTGTAATCCCTCAGTGTCCAGTAGGTTTTATAGTGGTCCATGTGTGTATACCAGTCTATGTGCGCTTCTACTTGTTCTGATACAGCTCATCATCATTCTAAAGACATTCAGGATAGGTTGTTTTCTGCCCTGTGAATGTGGCTTTTTTAGTATCAATACCTGCTCAAATGAGTATCTAGTTTCGATACCAGTTTTAGTATTGATTATCTGTTTTTATATTTTTGACAAACCTTCGTATACACAGTACAGTGACAAAGCTATGTACATTCTTCAAAAATGTTAAGTTGACACCCAAAATATTGTTGTTGGACTTTCACTATAAAAATATTTAGTGTCACTATAAAAAGATTAAGTGTCAGTTTTACTTAAACTTAAAAATACTATCTAGTCGCTTCACCCAGATGCCCTGTGATACTCAGAGTAGTATTTTGTTGCGTTTGGCAGGTGTTCCGCAGCGGGCGCAGGGAGATGGACTCTCTGAAGAAGGAGCTGGAGGAGGAGCTGAAGCAGAGCACAGATGATGTGAGGAGCCACGCCTGGTACCACGGCTCCCTAAACAGAGAGGTAATGGCTCCAGTACTACACAGCACACAGTGAATCACTACTGGATCTATAAATGGCTCATTCATATTTCTGCAAGGCTCTTTAAAAGTATATTATTATTAGATTATTGTACATTCTTAAAAGCTTTGTTGGGGGTATTGAGCTAAAGAGTAAATACTACGTGTTGCTGCCCTGTTCTTATCTTATTTTTCTATTTATGTGTGCATTTAGTTACTAATTTCCCTCTTTACTTGTCGTCCATTTAAACAAAGTAGTCTTTAGGAACCTTTTAAAAGCAAGTTAATTGGATTTTACTCCTGGAGTACAGGCCCACTGCCCACATCATTAGTACAAGAGTTGACCTGGGACATAGTAATTACTTTCTTACTGTAGTACTTATACCTCTGGCCATAAAGACGGAAATTGGCCTTTCATCATTGTCACTCAGCTGCAGAATGATTAAACTAGGGTCCAGAAACAAACAGGTGACATGTGGCCAGAGGCGGTGTGAGTAGCCAAAAATTATACTCAAGTAAGAGTAAATTTACTGCAAAATAACTTTAGAAGAACAAAATAGTGGTCCAAGAAATTATTGAAAGATGTACTGTGGAACTTTTCTGGTGAAAGGTCCACCAAATGCTTTTTCTCTGTGGAAATTTGATTCCTTTGTCTGGAGTGTTTCACAGTATGGTATCAAACCTTTCTATCTTTATAGAGAGCAAACCAAACCAAGTTACAGGCCAGATCTGTGGAGAGGCGACGCCACTCACAGTCAGAATGCCTAGTTTTTTGGTGGTTTTTTTTGGTGTTTTTGAGCTATAAACAGTGTTGGGAAGGTTACTTTTAAAATGTAATCCCCGACAGATTACAGATTACATACCCCAAAATGTAAATTATTTAAGGTAAATAATGTAATCGGAATACTTTAAATTACTTGACATGAATGTACCAACCACATCCTGAAAATTCTTGTTTGTTCTCTTCAAATTGGCTGTTGACCCAAGTCTCCATGAACAGACTTTTGTTTATTGTAGAGAAGCAAAGACGAGGATATTTTAACATAAGATGTTTTGTAAATAAAAAGTCCAGCCTTTCCTTAACCAGATTAAAAATATTATTGATAGAGAAATTATTTTTATATGAGATCACTGCTGCCTTAAATTATGTCCACCTACTGTTAGGTGTCATATTGTTTAGTCCTGGTTTAGACCTGGTTTAGTCCTGATTTATTCCTGGTTTAGTTCTGGCTTAGTCCTGGTTTTAGTCCTGGTTTAGCCCAAAATGTGAAAACAGGAAAATGCCGCCATGTAATCCATTTATTTCAACAAAGTAACTGTAATCCAATTACCACTCACTGAAACAGTAACTGTAACTGAATACAGTTACTCATAATTTGTACTCTGATTACATAACGGCGGTACATGTAATCTGTTACTCCCCAACACTGGCTATAAAACCACATGTAATTTAATAATTGTAATGTCATACTGTGGAACATTCCAGCCAAAGCATTGACATATTCATAGAAACAAGCAGGTGATAGACCCTACAGTCCCTGACAAAAGTCTTGTCGCTTATCCATTTTGTAGAAACAAAAGCTTATAACCTGACTTTAAATTAATCGATTGGTTTTAGAAATGTCTCATATGAAGCTAAAACCCTCCCAAATTATGCTCAATATACTAAAATAAATTTGCTTCACTGAAGAAAGATTGATCATTTAATGAACACAGAAAGGTCAGATTGTGGCAAGACAAAAGTCTTGTGGCCTTGTCATATGATGCACCCAATCCTAGATTACAGCCTCACCTGTGATCAGTTACTGATCAATCAATTAGTGGGTGTGTATAAAAAGAACCCCAGCACACCAGACCTTCACATCAACTGCAACTTGACCTCTGACAACATGCCTAAGATCCACCCTGAGACCAAAGCGTTAATTATCAAGAGGCTGAAGACCAGATCCACTGCTGAGGTGGTGACACCTTCAATGTGTCTCAGCGTCAAGTACAAAGAATAAGAAAAAGATCTGAAATGACTGGAGATGTTTTTGACAAGCCCAGGTCCGGCAGACCCCGCAAGACAACTGCTCGGGAGGACCGTTTGTTGATTCAAAAATCCAAGGCCCCTTTTCCACTGCAGCAGACTCCACCAGGCCTGGTCACCTCAAGTCCCTATGTCAACCATAACAGTTCGTCTCGAAATGACCTCCATGGTCGAATCAGTGCACAGAAACCAGCACTAAACAAAAGGCAATTAAAAAACCGTGTGGCATTTGCCAAGGCCCACAGCCTGCTAAAAGGATGGACACTGGAAAAGTGGCAGAAGGTGGATTTCTCAGATGAATCCTCGGTTGAATTACATCACAGCCGCCGCAAATATTGCAGGAGACCTACTGGAGCCGCATGGATCCAAGATTCACCCAGAAAACAGTTAAGTTTGGTGGTGGAAAAATCCTGGTCTGGGGTTCCATCCAGTCTGGGGGTGTGTGAGACATTTGCAGGGTGGAAGGCAAATATCAATAACCTAAAATATCAAGAAGTATTAGCTCCTCTTACATTCCCAACCATAAAAGGGTCAAATTTTGCAGCAGGATGGTGCTCCATCACATACTTCTATCTCTACATCAAAGTTTCTCAAGGTGAAGAAGATCAAGGTGGTCCAGGACTGGCCAGCCCAGTCACCAGACATGAACATCATTGAGCATGTCTGGGGTAGAATGAAAGAGGAAGCATGGAAGACAAAACCAAAGAATCTTGATGAACTCTGGGAGGCATGTAAGACGCTTTCTTTGCTATTCCTGATGACTTCATCAACAAATTGTATGAATCGTCAAACCGCATGGATGTGTCCTTCAAGCTCATGGAAGTCATACAAGATATTAAATATGGATCTCACAGCACCACTACTTCATTCACTGACGTTATGCAACATATTTTTGTATTTGAAGTAAATTATTTGTTCAATTTTCTATAGGCGACAAAACTTTTGTCTTGCCAAAATCTGACCTTTGTGTGTTCATTAAATGATCAATCTTTCTTCAGTGAAGCAAATTTATTTTAGTATATTGAGCATAATTTGGGAGGGTTTTAGCTTTCATATGAGACATTTCTAAAACCAATCGATTAATTTAAAGTCAGGTTATAAGCTTTTGTTTCTACAAAATGGATAAGTGACAAGACTTTTGTCAGGGACTGTACATCAGAAAAGTTACACAATGCACCTTTAAGTAAGAGTAAAAAAGTTTTTGGGAAAACACTGACTACTCAAGTAAGAGTACTTAAAGAGTAACTGTCTGGGCATGACATCTGATTTATAATTTGAAGTTAATGTAATTAAAAGGACAAAACTGATACTGTCAAAATGAGTGTTTCTGCTCTCAAATAAAAAACATAAATCCAAAGAATTATATTTTTTTAATAATAATGATGCCCAGTATATTAAAAACATTTCCAACACATCGCTTTAAATAACTGTCAGTAATAGACAGTGTAATAGTTGATGTTGTGGTCTTGTGCCAGGCGTCCGAGGCTCTGCTGGAGAGGGACGGGGACTTCCTGGTGCGTGAGTCCAGCTCTGCTCCGGGGGACTACGTTCTCAGCTGCTTCTGGAAAAATTACCCCATGCACTTTAAAATTATACGGGTGGTTTTGAGGCCCAAGAAGGTATGTTCCCTTATGGTGACGAATATATAGGGTTTTTATGATACACTTTCTCTGTAATTTTGTCACTTTACCACATAAATATTTTACTTGTGACGATGCCATACTCCCAGATGGGGGCAAGAGACTCCCTATTGAACTGCAAAATCTAACACACGCATTCAACTCGCTTACTTTACTTACTACTTTACTTTACTCACAGCTTCAAATTTGTGGATCTTAATGATTGTGGTAAAGTAATTGTTTCTTTCAGGGCAAAATAGCACATTTCTTGTCATTTAGACTCAGGTCAACTTGAATGAGATGAGTAACTTCAACAGTGACGTGTTACTGCCAGCTCCATTTCCTAGTGTGTTCCGGTCCTCCTTTTGCTACCTCCTTGTTTTTCCTACAGCTGCCACTCACTCCCTGATCCTCCTAGAGCGTCTCTATATCCTCCCTCTGTTCACTCAGTCTCTATATCCTCCCTCTGTTCACTCAGTCTCTATATCCTCCCTCTGTTCACTCAGTCTCTATATCCTCCCTCTGTTCACTCAGTCTCTATATCCTCCCTCTGTTCACTCAGTCTCTATATCCTCCTCTGTTCACTCAGTCTCTATATCCTCCCTCTGTTCACTCAGTCTCTATATCCTCCCTCTGTTCACTCAGTCTCTATATCCTCTATATCTTCCCTCTGTTCACTCAGTCTCTATATCCTCCCTCTATTCAAAACTTTGGGAGTAGGAGTGTTACTTGGATATACAAAAATTGTGCATAATTGTCCTTTTGGTGCTCTTCAGTGTAGGGACCAGTCTCAAATACAAAGTAGGAAAAAAACGGAGGCACTCAAAAAGTACAAAATAATTAAAAGCCTTTAATAGCACATGGCAGATAAAGTTAAAATATGCCAATACGTTTCAGCCCTTCGGCCTTCATCAGGGCAAACTCGAGATGGATATCACAGTGCAGTAATAGGTGCAGTAATAGGTGTAGGTCACATGTTCACATTGGGCTGGCACACAGTCCCCAGATGCATGATGGGACATGTAGGCTTAGCAAATTTTAGTTACAAGCTATTCAAGTTCAAATATAATACAAGATCTAAATAGTACAAATCCCAACAACCAAAACATAGAAAGATACACAGTATAAAAATACATAGTATAAAAAGATACTATGTATAAACAGTTTCATAGAGACATGTCTCCATGAAACTGTTTAAGACTAGCCCTTTAAAATATTATACAAATTATAGTTATATCTGTAGCACTTTTGAATTTTTGCGCTATATATATTCTTATACATAGTATCTGTTTATACTATGTATTTTTATACTGTGTATCTTTCTATGTATTGGCTGTTGGGATTTGTACAATTTAGATCTTGTATTATATTTGAACTTGAATAGCTTGTAACTAAAATTTGCTAAACCTACATGTCCCATCATGCATCTGGGGACTGTGTGCCAGCCCAATGTGAACATGTGACCTACACCTATTACTTTAAATGTGCACTGTAATATCCATCTCAAGTTTGCCCTGATGAAGGCCGAAGGGCGTATTTTAACTTGATCTGCCATGTGCTATTAAAGGCTCTGTTCATCCAGTCTCTATATCCTCCCTCTGTTCATCCAGTCTCTATATCCTCCCTCTGTTCATCCAGACTCTATATCCTCCCTCTGTTCATCCAGACTCTATATCCTCCCTCTGTTCATCCAGTCTCTATATCCTCCCTCTGTTCATCCAGACTCTATATCCTCCCTCTGTTCATCCAGACTCTATATCCTCCCTCTGTTCATCCAGACTCTATATCCTCCCTCTGTTCATCCAGACTCTATATCCTCCCTCTGTTCATCCAGTCTCTATATCCTCCCTCTGTTCATCCAGTCTCTATATCCTCCCTCTGTTCATCTCATCCATCCTCCCTCTGTCTCTATATCCTCCCTCTGTTCATCCAGTCCTCCCTCTGTTCATCCAGTCTCTATATCCTCCCTCTGTTCATCCAGTCTCTATATCCTCCCTCTGTTCATCTCAGTCTCTATATCCTCCTCTGTTCATCAGTCTCTATATCCTCCCTCTGTTCATCCAGTCTCTATATCCTCCTCTGTTCATCCAGATATCCTCCCTCTGTTCATCCAGTCTCTATATCCTCCCTCTGTTCATCAGTCTCTATATCCTCCCTCTGTTCATCCAGTCTCTATATCAGTCTCTATATCCTCCTCTGTTCATCCAGACTCTATATCCTCCCTCTGTTCATCCAGACTCTATATCCTCCCTCTGTTCATCCAGTCTCTATATCCTCCCTCTGTTCATCCAGTCTCTATATCCTCCCTCTGTTCATCCAGTCTCTATATCCTCCCTCTGTTCATCTCTCCCTCTGTTCATCCAGACTCTATATCCTCCCTCTGTTCACTCAGTCTCTATATCCTCCCTCTGTTCATCCAGTCTCTATATCCTCCCTCTGTTCACTCAGTCTCTATATCCTCCCTCTGTTCATCCAGTCTGTGCTCGATTACACCTGTTCACCTGTTTTGTTTCTTCCAGCATTTTTTTTGAGTGTGGGGGCCTTGGTTGAATTGACATGGAATGACCAAGCTTTACAATTTTTTTCATTACACATGTTACAATGTGTTTTGAACTTAAGCTGAACAAAAGTTTTGCTGCATTATTTCCAGAGTCTTAAGTCGCACCAGCCAAAAAATGCATAATGAAGAAGAAAAAAACATATATAAGTCACACCGGACTATAAGTCGTACTTTTTGGCTTGACTTTCATCTTGAAAATAACAATAGAAGAGAGAACAACAGACTGTTAACGTCACATATGAACAGTTCTTCAGATAAACTATAACATAAACAACAGAACAGAACAAGTTTACCAAACTCTCAATCTCACTCCAAATCACCAAATCCATTGAATTCTTCATCCTCAGTGTCATTTCTCAGCAACTTTGCGACCTCTGGAGGTAAACCGTAGATCCGCCAGTCTCTCACAAGTTTCTCGCTCACATCAAACTTTCTTTCTGCTGCTCGATTACCGTTTTCGACTAAATATTTCATTACTTGCTGCAGGACAGTGGCTCTTTCTGCAGGAGACATGTGCAGTAGAGCCAAGCGACAGTGTTAGAGTAGTAGCAGATATTGACACACAAGACTAGAGCCTCACGCAGCTGTCAGTGTGAAAATTTTAATATATATGTCGCACCGGAGTATAAGTCGCAGGACCATCAAAACCATGAAAAAAAGTGTGACTTATAATCTGAAAAATACGGTAATAAATATTCAAATCCTTGTGTCCCTGATGCAGATGGATTATTGTAGAACAGAGCCTGTTTTTACTCTCACTTGTGTATAGAAGTAACATTTACGTGCTCAATTCAAGGCAATGGGTTTCCACGGTTTTAAGTAAGATGAACTTACTCTTAAAGTAAAGGTTACTACATATTTCAAATTTGAGGAACTGACTGATTGGTTGGCACAGTTTCACAACACGAGTTCTATGAATGAAAACTAAAGTTCACTTCACTTGCTGTGCCGAGTTAGATGAAAGAGGGATTTACTGAACACAACACTGAGGAATTACTTGTAAGCTCCGCTTTAGATTCACAGTCCACTTTAGTCTGTTGGTTTCCTAGATTTTACAGTGTGATTACGTTGTACTTTGCCATGAAATATCCAAAAGGTAAATCCACAAATGTTCAACCCGAGCATTTCTATTCATGACTAGACACAATAACTCCCTGTATTACAATAGAAAGCCGCATTTTAGATGCACCCATCGGTATTCAATATTATTATTATCTGAAACCCTGCAGTAGCATCTATTTTCTGTAAATTGCCAGCCAACTTTTATAGTGAATCTATTATATTTAAGTCAGAGTGTTGTTTGCTCTGTATATGACCAGAATTCTTCCACTGTGTTCAACTGGACTGTGCAATGAACATTCAAATTCCATGTCTGTTTGTTCTGTTCAGAAACAGGCTTTGATCGTGTCGCATGTTATCGAAAAGTTACGTTATTGAGAAGGCTGTAGTTATTGAAGTGTCAAACAATAAAATCTCGTATCTTAGTCTGTAATTAGTAACCCTATAGTTTAGATCTGTACAAACAGGTTCTGAAATGTGATTCTTGTGTTTAGTTTGTCAGTAATAGGCCTATTTCTTTTTAAGTCTATTATAAAATGTGAACTAGAACGCTATTATTAAGGCCTGCACTATTTCTGATCTATGTTCTAATCTTGGTTGCGTTTTGTTTCATTCACACATGTTTAACACACAAACCCTGCAGATTTAGAATTTAGAGTCATTTTCTCACACTGGAAACACTCCTTGTGATGCTCCACTCTGTTTTAAGCTCCATACATGTTCACTAGAATCATTTTGATCATTTCAGCCGTGGATTTGCCTAACTCTGAAGTGACAGCTATTGTTTTAGCCTCATTTGAAACTGCTTCACTTCTCAGCGCAGTAGCCATTATTAGAGCATTTCTGATACAATCTCAGCAGTACAAAAGGTAAAAACATTATTCAAAAATAAAAGCAAAACGACTTCAGATTATTCTTGACTACTGAAGCGTAAACCTGTTCAACAGGGCTGTTAATCTTAAAGCTACCACTTCATGACATCACAAGGTGGAACATTTTGAGCTTTGGGGATGTAGACAGACTAATAAAGTGTTACTCAGACATGTGTGAATGAAACAAAATACAACTCCAGGTCTATTTTTGAGGAGGTAACAGCATTAGAACATGGTTAAAAGCTCACAAGAGCCCATTTTGTGTAATATACAACCGTTAAAACTTTGGCCCACAATACAGTTACATTTGGCCTGTGAGATCTTATCAAATATGTATTAGAACTGCCCGCAGGCTACAGATAGACTATACAGACCTGATTTATTTAATATGTTGTTATTATTTTATATTCTGCTTGTTCTGGATTCAATGTTTAAGCATAACTATTATTAAACATTTTTTTTTTAATAAGAAAAGGTTTAACAAAACAAATCTCAAAAGAAGAGAAAACATGTAGAGGTTGAAATTGTTTGGTGAATATTCAGTTTGGCCCACAACTTAGTCCCAGGTTTAAATTTGGCCTACTTACACCACTCACAAATGTTTTATTTTTTTTCTAAATCTTTCAGCCTTACCCATAAGACATTTCTCTTGTGCTTGTACACCACAGGGTTACACGCGGGA
Organism: Boleophthalmus pectinirostris; assembly: GCF_026225935.1. Taxonomy (NCBI): domain Eukaryota; kingdom Metazoa; phylum Chordata; class Actinopteri; order Gobiiformes; family Gobiidae; genus Boleophthalmus; species Boleophthalmus pectinirostris. The sequence continues at coordinate 4,463,806 of NW_026571190.1, read as the reverse complement.
GTTGTTCCAGTTTGAGGAGGACCGCTTTGACAGTGTTCCGGCTCTGATCCGGTTCTATGTCGGGGGCCGACAACCCATCTCCAAGTCGTCTGGAGCCGTCATCTTCCACCCAATCGCACGCACTCTCCCCCTGCGGGTCATCAGCGAGCGACAAGAGGAGAGTAAAAACAAGAGCAGACTACCCAACTCAGACCGGGTCAAACGCCGAAGTCTCAGCTCTTCACATGGTGATATGCTGGAGGTGGTCAACCCTCTGCTCAGGTCAGGTCAAAACACTAACCTGTAGAGATCATAGACTGTATGCAGACGTGGACTGAGACAGTGTGATGTCACCCTTAGCATTAGTCTCCAGCTAAATGAAGCTCATTGAAGCAAGCCAAGTTCCATATTTGGAATTATCATTGTGACCAAAGAGCAAATCAGGAGCGAGGATGTTTTAAGGTTCTTACTCCTTCCTGCCTGCACCACTGGTTTAACAGGGAGCGGGCGCTTAGCAACACTATCAATCAAACCTGTTGCTGACGCTAGCTGGAGCAGATCTCAGGAAAAGAAGGCTACTGATTGGTCTGTTATTAATGCTCATGTCTTCATTTATAGACGTAATAGTAAAAAAAAAACAACACCAGGGTCATGTAGAGCCAGTTAAAACTAGGGATGCCTCAGTCCAGCTCTGATATGATACTTTAAATTTACTTTAAATACAGTATCTGCCAATACCATTGTATGGAGTGAGAATTTTTTCCCCCAAAAAACTGTTATTCTTATTACAAAATAGATCCTCTTATTTATGCTGTAAATACCCACTGAACTGCTTTGTGTGAATAAAAGTTCAAACATTCTGAGGCTTCCTTTACATTAACAAGTTAATAGTCTCATTACATCAAACTAAAGGTCCAACAAGAATGGATCAGTTGAACCCAGGTCATGTGACCCATACCTGATCAAAATTTTCTGGATCAACACAATATCCAATATCAGTAACAGTTAATATATACAGTGGATACTAGAGATGGATCAGTCCACTTCTTCCATACTTACATGTGTTTTTCTGTGCAGAAGTGGGAGTCACCCAGCTAACCTGGAGAATGTGGGCTATTCTGCATCACTCCAGTCTGCACAGTCTGACAGTAGCCTCCGCGCAGGTAAGACAAACAGCACTACTGCTCTGGGACACACTCAAGCTCAAGAGAACTGTTTTGTGGAAGCGGGACTTTGAAAGACCACATAATCAGACCATTAGGTGGTATCTGCGTGTAATTATACAGTATTTTATTGATAAGAAACCCAGAAAGTCTGGAGCTGAGAGCAAATTCACTATATGCTGATATTAGGCTGTAAATAGACAGTAATAATTTCAAATTCCCTTTTAAAATCAGCTCTACATCTCTGCTCAAAAATATCTGCAGAGCTTATTGGCCATCGGTTTAGCCATGAAAAAAAAAAAAGGTTGATCTCTACAAAAAAAAATAAAACAAACACATGAGCTGCAATAAATAAATTGCAGAAAGACACACTCTCAGCTCAAAATATTCTGTAAATATAACGAAAATGTTCCATCTATCATTCATTGAACCATAAATTGCTATAAATGATTGTGACAGGCCTAATCACACTTGTCATAAATGAGTACAAGCCAATGATTCCATGTCCCTGTACTGTGTGCAGGGGTCCCGCAGAAGAAGGCAGAGAGCAGAGTACCTCCTCCCCTGTCTCCAGTGTTCCGCACTGGCAGTGAGCCTCTGCTGAGCCCCCGAGCAGGACCCTCACGGCCCTGTCCTCCAGGTGAACCACTCATAACATGACTCTTTTTCTTTTTGTTAAGGTGCACTATGGGCTGATCATTTTACACGTCTATGTATTCATTGCTGACACACATTTACATCACCAGGTGACCTTCTATTGTTTTGAAAATGCTAACAACGTCCACCCTCCCTTTGCTCTCCACGCTAAGTCACTTCAAAATCATCTAAATCATCATTCAAAAGTGCATGGATGACTTATAAAAGTTCTTCATGCCTCATTAGGAAACAACATTATAATAGATCAGTCAACAGCATAATATGGTCCTTTAGCAAAATATATCCTCTGAAATAACTACAGTCTGTCTCTGCTGATATATAAAAAAATAAATTCTACAGTATCACAGTAGAGCCAACACTGTACCAGTCTGATCCGAGTATCACATGGTCTATCTTCTGCAGGCGGAGGAGTGACTCTGCGGGGCTCGGATGGACAGTTACACCCCCGAGCTCCACCCAAACCCCTGCGCGTCTCCACCGTCTTCCCCAACGCCGTGCCCCCTCCCCCAGCCGACAGAGACACAGACCCCTCCTCCCTCTACGACGAGCTGGTCATACAGGTACTCTATCCCAGTGTAGGTCAACTCCAGTATTTCGTCATTGTCAAGTTTTGAATGATTAAAATTAACTTAAAAACTGGTGGAAGTAAAAGTACTAATAATAGCTCAATTACAAGTACAGTTACTTTTTATCAGCATTGTAGAAGCATTTTAGATCATGATTTTCGATCATGTAATTCATGTATTCTCTGAGATCTGGCCAATCAGAACAAGCGATACTGTGTGATATTATGTGAGTTGGTTGTTGGTGTAGAAAGGAGCAGACCACAGTGGATTGGGACAATGTAAATATAACTAACTACAAGTACATGGCTAAAAGTATACTCAGTTACAAGTACAAGTTTAAAAATGTACTCAAAAAAGTACAGTTACATGAATCATGAGGGACCCTTAGACTTCAGGTTTCAGTGGTATAATGTCCACCCATGTAGTGCAATAAGAGGAGTGGCTTTTGTTTTTCAAGCTCTTCTGTGGAACTTACTGATTGAAGATGGTGTTTTCTGGCCTCCTGCCCTGTGCTGTTGCTGTGTGCAGGTGCCCATGCGGTGTAAGGGCCACGTGGACCGTCTGCGAGCAGAGGAGAAGTGGCAGAGCCGGGCCCGCCTCACAGAGACCTCCTTTGGCTTCCTGGAGGCACAGAAGAACGAGGAGTATGCTGTGCCGGTCAGGACAAAGCACGACAGCTGGACCTTTGAACGGCCACAAGTGGGTTTTCTTGAGCCACAGTCTTATTGACTCTTAGTGAGCTTTAAGGCATTCTAGTGAAGGTTTATGGAGTTTAAAGACATGTGAGCTTAATAGGATGACCAGATGTCCCTATTTACCTGGGACAGTTCCAGTTTTAAGCGCTGTGTCCCCTGTCCCAGCAGATTTATACAGAACTATGATTTGTCCCAGTTTTATACAAGAAATGTCCCAGGTGTCGATATTTTTTGACCAAATTTATCTAAACTTGTCTAAACCAGGACTAAACTAAGACTAAACCGGGACAATATCAGGTCTAAACCAGGACTAAAATAGGACTGTCACAATTTTTGACTAATCTGGTCCCCACCAACAGTAAAAATGGTCATTTGCATAGCCAAAATACACAAAACCATGTTTGCAAATGACAATAAAGCAATAAAATACAGTGTCAGAAGTCCCTCAGATTACAACTGACACTAGAATGCACAATGTAACATGCTCTTTTCACATTTTTATTTATATCAACCGTCCCAGTCTTCAGTTTTGATCTGGTCACTTTAATGCTTAAGTGATTATACAGAGTTATGTAGCCATACAGTGTAAAGGAGTCTACAACTGGAGAATTGATGATTAAACTCCACCCTGCATGTATGACTGTACACTCTGTAGAATCAGAATATTTACACATATTACAGTTTGTATTTAGAATAATGACTTGAACTTAAGTCATTTTAGCCGTAGCAGTGATTCACATTTTGCTTGTGTTTGTCCAGGTGGAGAGCAGCTCTTGTTTCCAGCTGGAGAAGTTCCACTCCACACTACTGCCTGAGAACAACAGACCTCTGGACCCCACAGTCCTCATGTCTGTGAAAGAAGTGTTCAACCGCTACGACGCTAACACCACAGCTCTGCACATGCTCAGAGTGGACTGTCAGGTACACGACTACACTAACACACCTGTACAACACTAACACCACAGCTCTGCACATGCTCAGAGTGGACTGTCAGGTACACGACTACACTAACACACCTGTACAACACTAACACCACAGCTCTGCACATGCTCGGAGTGGACTGTCAGGTACAGTGCTCAGTCAAGTATTTTTTTATTTTTATACCACATTCAAAGGGATGATTCAGAGTAATTTCAACCTAGGGCCCTTTGTACTATGACCTCTACATTACATCTGTAGTCAACTGCTGCTGGAGAATAGGTTGGGTGTAACTGATGACCACTGGGAGAAAAAAAGTTGGGAGAAATGGGGGTAAATTCTGATGCAAATTTATGATAAAGGAACATAGGGCCTAATTTTGGGGGGAAAAAAATAGAAGTGAGGGAACACAGGGCTGTGGGAACACAGGGCTGAGGGAACACAGGGCTGAGGGAACATAGGCACTCTCTCAAGAATTCATTTTCACAGGGCTCAGCATGTGCAATATCTGCATTATGCATTATACAAATGTAGAAAAATAATAAATACATTTATATTCTATATTTCAAATTGCATACAAAGTGCTTTTGTTTTCATGGCTTTGGGGATGTGTGCAATAATTCTGAGAATTTACATGAGAGGACAAGAGGGACTAAAATAGAACAAATTTGGGTTTCTGACTATAACATTTTACAGAAATGGATATGAAATTTTGATAGGATTAGAGTTAAGTTCAAGACATATATATATATATATTTTACAGGAATATATTTCACAAAGACACCAAAAAGGACATTTTTTACATTAAATTGTAGTTTTGTATCAAGATTTTTATTCACAAACAAAAAGATGTCATTCCAAAAGATGTGACTCTAACACTAAGCATGTGCATACACACAGAGAGGACTGCCAGGTACAAACTGATAGTGATACTTTAGGCTTTATAGGCTTGAGGAAACTCTCTTAATATGTGACATGGACATTCTCAGATTTTTGAATCCTTTTGCAGGTCGCTCGGATTATCGGGGTGACTGAGGAGCAGAGGAGGCAGATGGGCGTGGCCTCAGGGCTGGAGCTGGTCACACTGCCACACGGACACCAGCTACGACAGGACCTGTTAGAGAGGTGCTCTGCTGCTCACTACAATGCTCATTTTAACTTTGTTTTGTGCCCAGAGTACAATAAGTAGATATATGGACCTTCATGACCATAAACATAGTTAAATTAGTAGTATGTTTAGTAAAGTTGTGTGGTCAGTTTCACCTCCGTACAGAAGCATTTGAAACCAGCCCACTCCTGTTTTAATGCACCAACACACTCTCAGCAGACTCCTGAGCATTAATGCATCTGTCTGTTAAGCAAAAATGAAAAACTGGGACATCACTGGTGTGGGGTGGTTGGTAATAACAAAAATTATGAAACAAGTGCATAAAGAAGGAAAATTGTTACGCACTCGGCACTAATGTGAGTCAGTATAGTCACATTTTCTATGTGTTTTGGTCATTTTTAAGCAGCTTTTACCTAAACAAATGACAGTTTATGTCTCTCTTCACTGTTGGCAGGGATCAAATTGGTCAAAAATAGGAACACTTGGGACATTTCTTGTACGAAACTGTTACAAATGACTGGTTTTGTATAAATCTGCTGGGACAGGAGACAAAGGCTCAAAACTGGGACTGTCCCGGGTAAACAGGGATGTCTGGTCACACTAAGACTAAACACCTAAACTCTGCCCAAAACCACATTTCAAGAGTGAGGGGGGCGGAGGGACGGGGTCTGTACACATGAGGAATAGTGTGAATGGTCTAATCTAACAGGTATCCTCATTTGAAACTTACCTCCTGCAGAATCAGAGACACTGGGCTGTCATCAGGGCAGTGCTGTGTGATGTCACCAAATACCGTTTTATACGTGTTGTTTTTTTTTGTTTGTTTTTTTTACCACAGAGATAGTTATTAGCTTTTATTTTGCTAAGCTATTTTTTTTTCTATAACTTGACTTGACTTGATGATCATTTTCAACTCTCCTCTCCTGTCCTGTGTGTGTCCTGGCGCAGGCACCATCTGATCGTTCTGGGCATGGCCGTGGATGTCCTGGGCTGCACCAGCACCGTGAGCCAGAGAGCAACAGTCTTACATAAATTTATCACACTGGCCCAGGCTCTAAAGGAGCACGCCCACGACCTCTTCGCCTTCTCTGCGGTCATGAAGGCCCTGGAGATGCCTCAGGTATATAAACGAACACAGCTAACCCACTGAGCTGCCGCATCCTAAACAGAAAGTGAGCACGGGCACTCCATCGACTTTGGTTCCAGTTCACTTCTGTTGAAAAAACGCCACCCTTCTCTCTGTAACTGCTGCTGTTAGGGTCATCATTTTGGCCTTATCTTGTTGCTATGAGCGACGTTACACTCCCTTAGTCCTCTTCTTTATACAGTCTTTGGGTACGAGACAGCAGCAGGGCTTCCAAACAGCATAGTTGTACTTGGTTTAGTGTTTATTTCTGATCTTGCTGGTCATCCTGGTTTAGAACTGGTATAATCTTTGTTGAATTCTAGTTTGTAAAGCGTTTTTGTCTCTTATGTCAGCCTGGGTTAGACTTGTTAAAAAGTGTTTTGGGACACAGGCCTCCTTTAGTGCTGACGTTTTGCTGTGTATGTGTGAGCAGATCATGCGTTTGGAGATGACGTGGAGAGCCCTCCGGAGGAACCACACCGACACTGCAGTGCTCTATGAGAAGAAACTCAAGCCCTTCATGAGCGCACTCAGCGACGGGGACGGTCAGTGCTGCTGCTTTAAAGGACCACTATGGAACTTTTCATCATCTGCTTGTCTGAACTGAGATGTTATTGCTTTGCCTGGAATGTTCCACAGTTTGGCATTCAACTTATCCAGCTAAACAGAGATGCTTGTTTTTCATTTAGCAACACAAATAAATTATAAGATGTGTAATGCCATAACAACCTAACCCTAACAAAGCAATAACATCTACATGAGCAAAAAGTTTCTTGTGAGGGAAAGGGGCGTGTCTGTGTGCACCTTTCCCCGTGAGCTCAGGCTTTACAAGTTGTGCTGCTAACCCGGCTTCATGACACTCATTATTATCTGTGAGCTGAGAGTAACACTTTGAGAAAGCAGCTCACTTCCAGCTTTGTAGTTTACCCCTTGATTTCTATTACAACAGTATAACATTTAAATATGATCTAAAAATAATAAAAACCTAATCAGGAAATTATAATAGTTAAACCTTGATGGTATTGACGTGCCTGGTGTGCGTGCCTTGTAGACTCAGTGTTGGACGGTCCCATCGCAGTGCCTCACCTCGTCCCTCTGCTCATGGCCATGGAGGGCGAGGACCCCGTGGAGAACAGCGAGCACGGCTGTCAGACCCTGTACGACCTCCTCCAATCAGCTCGCAGCTCCGCCCTCCACGCTAGCGACTACCAGCAGCACGCACACACACTGCTCACAGGTACGACTGGGCAGCACCGGGTCAGTACTATTCAATACAGCACACAATACCCACAGTATACAGTATACTCATACAACTGCTCAAACAACTAATGATAACAATATTTGTTATTCTTGATATTTTATCACATTCCGTACTCACTGGTCCCAGCACACACACATCCTAACCCAGCTGAAGTGTACAGACATGGATATATTTTGGTGGAAGACCCTAAAAGCAACTGCTGACCTGATGACCTCATAGTGACTCTGTCCTTGTCATTGTGTCATGTATAAAAGATTATTTCCACTCTATTGTATTCATTTTTAAAATTTAATTTACAAACTCATTTTGACAAATTTGTCTAGCCAATTTATTTATTTTTTGTTTTGTTTTGATGTGTTATCCATAGGTTCAGAAAATTAGGAACTAACAATTTAAAACAAAGTACCCTCCCTTTTGAATGGTTTAAAGCTTTCAAAATGAATTAAAATTAATGATTTAATTAATTACAGTTATTGTGGGCTAGATACATTACATTGTACATCATAACATTTCAGCCCATGTATATTTTCTCCACAACAACATTTTCTAGTTAGGGAACAGATAGTGTAGACATGTGGTCCAGATTTTTGTGAAAAATTCCAACCCAACTTTCTAGTGAAAATGTTATTAACCTATGACGTCATCCTTCATTTGGCCCTTGGAGTGCATCGGTTCATTGCAATCAAATATTTGTTCATTTCAATTCAATTCAATTCAAAATTTCCAAAAAGAATAAACAATTTCTCATTTCAAACATCAAAACACTTCATTTGTCAATGCTCGCTGCCTATAAGCCTTCATTTACCATATTCCAGCCTTTATTTGGTTAAAAGTGTATTCAAAGGTTTTATTACACAGAACTGTGATTTTTAAGTCACGTTATAACCTCCTCAAAAACACACCTGGAGTTGTGTTTTTTGTGAATAATTCTGCATAATTCTGTATCTCAAAATCTCAAAATGCTCTGTTCCAGCTTGTGATGTCACATTAACAGCTCCTTTTACCTTTTGTTTTGTAAAGATAGTCAATTCCAGGGCTGAAATGATCCAAATGATTCGAGTGAAGGTGTATGAAGTTTAAAAAGTAGAGCACTTCCTGTATTACTACATGAGGTGTTACAGAGTTTTCTGTTTTCAGTTTGAGTGAAGAACTCAGCCTAAATGTGCAGGGTTTGTGTGTTAAACATGTGGTGTAATATGGGACCTTTAAAAACATTTAGAACAACTGTAACTGGTAATACAGTATTTAAACATTTATTGATATCTTTATACGTTTATTGTACCCCCTCCTCTGTCAGGCTGGGAGCCAGTGCCCGAGCTGCTGGAGGCCTTCCGCACAGAGTTTGCCCTGCGCCTGCTCTGGGGCCACTCCGGAGCCGCCGCCGACAGGACCGAGCGCTACGACAAGTTCAACAAGATCCTGTGCGTGCTCTCCGACAAACTGGAACCCGTGGAGCAGCCGTCAGAGGGCGACCCGACCGACCACGACTGACATGGACTCGCCGCTCATGCTGCTGTCGTGTCCTCGGGCAAGACACTTCACCGGCCTGTGTGTATGTGACGGTGGATGAGCGAGAGCGTGTGGACGGGTGAACAGTTGGTACCAGGTGTCGGTCTGCACAAGGGTCACAATCACAAAGGGTCCCCAGGGTTTTTGGAGCCCAGATTTGAACCCTCTTCCTATTCCTTTGTATCAGAGGGGGCCCGTGTAAGGCTTTTTGCCCCGGGCCCTCATATTTCTGTCAACGGGCCTGGTTACAATCTAGTACTTTTGAATACTACATAGAATAGTCTATGTTTTTTTAAGATAAAAATCTAAAAATTAAAAAGATGGAGGCAGGGACCTGTATAAATCTGCCGGAGATTCACTGTTTTTAAAGAAATACCCAAATTTCTGTTGAACCTTTTCATTATTTGTTTGGGATCGGCTCCACAAACTTGTCATTTTAATCTCGTGGTCCTTTTAACTGAGAACAATTAGCGTCAGTTTCAGGTTAAAAATTCCCTCCTGATTTGAATATGAGATTCTGAAAGGAGAAAGGTCCTCACAAAATCCTTTAAATCAGTGACAAAATCTCAAGTTTTAACAATATTCTTTTTACCTGTCCCCCGTCTCGTCTGTATGAACTCTGATTGGCCGATAGAAGGTTGTGACGTCATCTGAGACCCGGAGCACCCTGCGAGCCTGAGGGCCTCTTTGTACGCGGTGAAAGACGGGACCCTGTTTGAACAGAGCTCTGACTTCACCGTCAACAGACACTTTATTTTAGTGCAATGTTTGTTAAGTGGAAATAATCTGTATAGACCCTTTGATAGACCCACTCGTTTTTTGGAATTTCAATGAAGAACAAAAAACTCTAAAATGGGAAAACAGTTTCGACCTCTATTTTCAATATTTAATTTAAAGTTTATTTCAAATAACACCAATCAAGTCAGTTAGTCTTGATGCCTATTTCAGTTCTGATATTTTATTCACTCTGGTTTATTTGAAATTATGCTGCTTAGTGCACCTTCATGGAGTTCAACAATGACTTTCTAAGGCTGTGTTCTCACTGCAGCCTGAAGTGACCCAAATCCAATTTTTTGGCTTCTATGTGACCTGTATCTGATCTTTTAATGACAGTCTGAACCACACAGATCTGATTTTTTCCAATGTGACCCAGGACACTTGGATATGTGCTCCTGAAACCGATACATATCTGATCTTTTGACATGCGACTTCAGTCTGAACGGCCAAAGTGCATTCATCCACCTACACGTTATCAACAAGACACAAACGTCACTATTCTGCGCTGAAGTAGGCACAAATTGTTAATGAACTCCGTGTCACTGAAGTGAAGCACATCACCACTCACCACTCTTGGCTCCGTCTCCACATCCACACGTTCCTTTCAACGAACTGTCCCACAAAACACCACGACCAAAAACCTCGTCCTTCTCCTTCTCAATCTCTTCCTTAAAACAAGTAAGTTGTTCATGTTCTGGCTCCGTTACGAGAGGAACTTTAAAATCTCCAGGTGCTCAATGCTGCATCCATGTTTGGACAACTTCTGTAAACACAGAGCACGCTCGCTGCGGTTGACACTGGGACACTTTTGGGCCGTTTAATGTTGACACACTGGAGTCACATACAAGTCACATTTAATTGGAAATGTGAACGACCTCGCAAAAACATCGGATTTCATAAAAAAATCGGAATTGAGCATTAAGCCCTGCAGTCTGAAGTAGCCTAAGATGCAAAAGTAAATGTGTCGCTTTAAAAGAAGATGACATGATTGTCCACAAAATTGCGATGATTTTTCAGGTAAGTCCTTCAGCAGCACAACTTCTGGGGCATAAACCAAAGAGAATAACATATCAAAGTTAAAATATGCACCGAGACTGTTTTTTGATTGGTGTTATTTGAATTAAACTTTAAATTAAATATTGGAAATAGAGGCCGAAATGTGTTTTTTGTTTGACACTAAAATAATAATGAAATCACAAACTGTTTTCCCATTTTATTGTTTGTCATTCTTAATTGAAATTCAATAGAACGAATGATACATGGACCAAAACGCAACGTGATCAGAATAGAATGTTCAAAATGGAGGCGACTGGAGGTAAATGAAGCAGATCTTGAGATAGAATATGTTTTCAATGATAAACTGACATCTGAACGAAATGTTAATGGTTTTAAGACATCATAACTAGGGATGAGCATGATTAATCGATAATTGATCATTAAGAATTTCATCGATTACGTTAATTTTAATCGACAAACCGAATGTAGGTTGCTGTGTGTATCGTGACCAAACAGGTCTGTACATGTGTCTCTCTGCACTCAGAAGGAGCGAGCAAACACAAACGGTCGGTCAGTCTGCAACGTACCGAAGCACAAATGTGTATTTAACGATGACTTGTACAAGAAATTCCACGCTTTCCGTTGCGTTCGGGACAAGTGTGAGTCCATGTACACAGTGTACAAAGCAGGAACATATGTTTCTGTGTCCAGTGGGAAAAAGTTTTACCAGGTGAGAGTCGCGCAATGTGGATGACGAGTCCCCACCTCCCTCCCCCCGTACAGTGTCCTGGTTTTGACAAACGCAAATCTGGTCACATTGACCTGTATTCACCTGAATCATGTCTTTTAATCCAACAGAAATTGAACTGCATCAGTGACACAAGAGCTGTAGTTTTATCTTTGCTGAGTTTATGCAAATTAGCGATGTGGTTTTAAGTTTCGTTTCTGTGAGAGTTGCGCAAAACTGAATTAAACACATTATAATGTCAAACGGGCTGATGTGGCTCTAGAGTCGTTACGGTTTATATGTCGTAAAGTTGAATTTATTTATGCAGATTAGTAGTGCAGCTAGTAATAATAATGATGATCATTTTAATATAACGTTAATGATTAATCGATAATCGATCGTTAATTCTTCCGACGATCGATTAAGAAAATTTCCTCGAATGCCCAACCCTAATCATAACAAAAGAATAAACAACTATTTTGTATTCCCAGGGCAGAAATGTCACTTAGTTTGCTTTTCTGTTAATAAGGATTGAAAGAAGACAGGCGTATTTTCAGGCATCAAAGCTTGAGCTTCACAAAAATGTTCTGTGAAGTGAAATGTGAAATGTGTAACATGTCTGTGGAGCAGGGGCGTGCGGTCAGGGCAATCGAGGCAAGCAGTGCCTGCCCAGTAAAATCTAAAATCATTGCGTGTTTTGAATTATATCTAAGTAATCCTGTTTTCCCTTCAACAGCCGCACTGTTCTAACACCGCGCTGTGTTTAATGTTGCGTTTGTGACACATCGAGCTGTTCTGTTCTAAGTGCACCTGTCTGACCAGTGCACTGTTGTTGTTAGAATGAACATTTTGTGTAGTAAAAACATTACACATGTGGACAGCTGTCATATGTCATATAATTTCTAGATACTTAATACTATTTACACAGATAATAATAAATAATTGTACTAGCTGGATAAATAAGGTGTAGTAGACCCAAAGAGCCCTGTTTGTACAAAGATGGTGTTAAATTCAGTCTAATACATGATACGGTCTATTCTAGACTTCTCTAGTTTGACTCCAAAATGGCTCAGTATACATGCAATTAATGTAAGTAAAAATAAGTAGTATGTATAAGAAGTAGCATTATTAAATTGTTACCAACTAAATGTTGATGTCCACCCCAAGTCTGCTGGCCTCTCCATAAAAGTCACTGCACACTACTGTTGTGTAGATACAGAGACAATGTATGTCAGCATTTCACAACACAAATATTTGTCCAGTAAAACCTAAAAATCATTCATAAAATCATAAATTATAAATTTAAAAAAATTAAACAAATCCCTTAAACAGAGCTGTAAATATGTTTAAACGAGGCTCTGATCACAGCAGCCCACAGAGATGTTTCATATTCTGTGATATTCTGAGCTTCATTGAAATCAAATTCTGTTTCACTGCTTCACTTCTAACTCCAGCTGCCTCCATTTTGGAATTTAGAATGTTTTTGTTTACAATTCTTTAAAGTTCTTCTTACATATTTCTTAAAGTGCATATGACAGGTTTGACTACTCATTTCATTCACTAAGATATATGTTACATCATTACCATATTTTCTGGACTATTAGACGCGCTCTTAAGCCTCCAACCCCATCATAAAACAATCCAGAGCCAAAGCATCCTATACACGAATCCACTCGGGTGTCCCAGCACGACTTCAGTAACACAAAAAACACCCACAGACACACTCATCACTCCACACCGACAAGGAACTGAACGGAGGAACGAACCGAAAAAGCGAGTGCAATGTGCCACTTCTAGACACAACTGAGTCACTGCAAACATGCCGACAATCCAGACAGCACCTCCCTACACGCCACAACTGAACACAGCCCAGAGTCACCGTGAACGCCACAAACAAACAAAACCACTCACCCATCACACTGTTGTGTTTCCTTTAAAGTCTGGTGCGGTTTATTTGTGAAAAAAGTTCAAAAATAGACCATTTAATGACAGTGTGCCTTATAATTCAGAGCGACTAATAGCCCGGAAAATACGGTCATTTAAATTTTTTTTTTTTGTTTAGTTTAAGTGTAGATCATAACATTAACAAGGGTCAAAACGTGTCTAAATTACTCAATAGTGATTAGACTAATAATAATAATAATCATGACAACAGCTTTATTTAGTTAAATGGTTTAGACCAGGGGTGTCAAACATACGGCCTGGGGGCCAGATCCGGCCCTCCAAGACCTTTAATCTGGCCCTTGGCTGATTTTATACTAAAATATTTTAATTATATTTTCTATTAAAATCTCGTTAATTTTCTGTGGTGTTTATCACAGCAGCGTCTCCAGCGTCTCTGTACGTGGCCCCTCCCACCAGAGCAGCACAAATGAAGACTTGTCTCTTTCCAAACGCTCTTAAAGGACGATCGTTTTGACTGTTGACCGTGACACCCTCATCAACAAAATGTCCAAAATGAGAAAAGTGGAGCCGAGTGCAGGATTTTCCAAGAAAAATGGACTTATTCCTATTTGCAAACAAGTTCATGTTAAAATACTGTGTTGAAATTGTATTTTTCTTAAAGTTTCAGGTTGTTTATATTATAATATTTTGTAAAAGAAAGAGTTCATCGATTAAAAAAGATTTCTGTAATAGATTTGTGTTTCTCTGCACAAATATTTGAACTTATTGTTATTTTTGGGGTTTATATGACATGAGTTTTCTGATTCGGCCCCTTTGGGATCAAAGTAGGTTGGATACGGCCCCCGGACCAAAATGAGTTTGACACCCCTGATGTAAACGGTCAGAAAAACTCTTTCATTGTGTGTAAATTGTCTCTGCATTTTGGATGGAGTTTTCCGTGTTGATCACATAGACGGAGAGATTCTGTTTATAAACTCAACGCTACTTTCTCTATTATTATTATTTTATTATCTTTTCTTTTCAACTTCTTTTTCCCACAAACTCACTTCACTAATGTAAAACTATGATAAAGGTACAAACCAAGTCCGAATTAGAAACATGAAAACCTGTCATATGCACCTTTCATTGTTTTCTTTGGTTATTTTTTCAATGTACCTTTTGTTTTTTTACTGTCTTGCGTCTTATCTTTGTGTACCAACCACACCTGTTCTGTGCTCTACTGGACTTTGACTGCATTTTTAGACAACGACAAACAGACGCCCGGCTGCACATTCCTGTTTAAAAATGTTTACCAGGTTTACCCGAACGTATTATTACTTTAATGTATATTTTTTTACGTTTTATTTTCAAGCCTAATCCTCTCATTGCTGAACTACTGCTGTGAAAAACCCAAGAGTGCCTTTTAGTCTTTAATAAATGTGATTCTATTTTGTACACTTGTTTGTATCGAGGTTTTCATTCATAAAACACACAAACACGTATTTCATTTGTACTTAATAACTTTATAAATGTCATATACAATAGTGTAATAAGATACATAACAGCCAAGGAGACATCACTAACACTCTTGTATTATAAAAATGCAGTTTTCTCTGACAAAAATTGAACAAAAGGTTTAGAAGTTTTCAAAAATATCACCAATCACCAATTTAAAAAGTTCAATATGACACAACATTGACTCTTGTGAGCGTTAAGTCGTGTTTTAATGTTGTTACCTCCTCAAAAACAAACCTGGACTTGTGTTTTGTTTCATTCACATGTTTAAGGAATCCTGCATTATTAGTCTGTCTACATCTTCAAAGCCGAAAACACTCTGTTCCACCTTGTGATGTCATGTAGTGGAGGTTTTCAAGTTAAAACTGGCAACTCCAGGGCTGAAATGATCCAAATGATTCTAGTGACAGTGTGGAGTTTAGAAACATAGTGGAGCATTTTGGAGTGTTTTCTGTGATGAGGAAACAACATTATAACATACAGTGAGTCAAGCCCAAAATTATTCATACGCCTGACAAATTTTGACTTAAAGTTATTTTTATTCAACCAGGAAGTTTTTTTTTGATTGGAAATGACACAGGCGTCTCCCAGAAGATAATAAGATGATACAAGAGGCATCATTGTGGACAAAAATATTTCTCAGCTTTTATTTACATTTGAACAAAAAGTGGCATGTCCAGAATTATTCATACCCTTTGTAAACTGTCAGAATCTATGGACAAATCCAAAGTTCTATACCAGGCATGTCCAAACTATGGCCCATGAACCAAATGCTCAGCCATTTTTTTCTTGGCCCTGAAAATCTACCTTGATAAAGCTCATATTTAATATTTAGTGTGTAGTTTGGAGGATTTTAGCATGAATAAAGACTGATGGCTCATTCTAATATGTTAAACATGCACATATTTCAATTATTCACTGTATTGAGCATCAGTCTACGGCCCTTGATCGGCCCTCTGCTTTGTCTGTGTTTACATATGTGGCCCTTGATGAAAAAAGTTTGTACACCCCTGTTCTATACCATTCCAAACAGCAGAAGCTGTTCTAAAACTTTCTAATTCCCGTGATTCATTGGGAAGAGCTGTTTTAAGCAAGTGAACAGGTGAAAAACAGCAGGTCAGCAGCAGTTGGTTTGTGAACAGTCATGGTTAAGACAACGGAGCTCTCTGAAGATCTGCTGCTGTGTATTGTGGCTGCTCACAAGTCAGGAAAGGGCTATAAGAACATATCGAAATGTTTTCAAGTTCCAGTGGCGATAGTGCAAAGTATTATTAAAAAATACAAGACGTTCTACACTGTGGAAAATCTCAGAGGACGTGGTCGGAAGCCAAAAGTGACACCTGTGCCGGCCAGGAGGACAGTGAGAAGGGTATGAATAATTCTGGACATGCCACTTTTCGTTCAGATATAAATAAAAGCTAAGAAATATTTTTTTCCACAATGATGCCTCTTACATACATACATACATACATACATACATACATACACACACACATACAAACATACATACACATACATACAAACATACATACATACACACATACATACATACAACACATACATACATACATACATACATACAACACATACATACATACATATAACATACATACATACATAGAAACATACATACATACACACATACATACAAACATACAACACATACATACATACAAACATACATACACACATACATACACACATACATACATACACACATACATACAACACATACATACAACATACATACATACATACACACACATACATACATACATACATACACACATACATACATACATACATACATACATGCATACATACATACATACATACATCATCTTATTATCTTCTGGGAGACGCCTGTGTCATTTCCAGTCATGAAAAAACTTGCTGGTTGAATAAAAATAACTTTAAGTCAAAATTTGTCAGGGGTATGAATAATTTTGGGCATGACTGTAATTGCTTTGACTGGAATGTTCCACAGTATGGCATTTATCTCACACCACCGAACCAAGTTACAGGTCACATCTGTGGAGAGGCGACGCCGCTCACAGTAAAGACGCACTGTGTAACTTTTCAAGAGAATATGATTTGTTCTTTATTGTTTTACCTAAAATGTTCTAAAATATTCCTTTAAAGTAATAAGTACATAGAGACAAGAGGGTTACAGTTCAGCTCTATGGAGAGGCAAGCGTGCTCACAGTAAGATTGCATATTTCATGGTATTTTGTCCAATAAAAACAGAAGTGTTGAAAGAATAGTTTGACAGATTCAAATGCCATACTGTGGAACATTCTGGTCACAACAATAACATCACTACAGAGGCAAGCAGGTGGCAGGTCCTTCCATTAGAAAAGTTTATGATGAATATTTTTCGAGGAAGTAATAAAAAAACATACATAGAAATGGATCCCAGATAGATCATTTTAATGCCATATTGTGGAACATTCCAGGCAAAGCAAAAACATCTCCCTGGAGACAAGCAGGCAGCAGACCATCCACCAGGAAAGTTACATTGTGCACCTTTAATGAACGCATCAAGAATCTCGGACTTCCAGTCATCGCGCAATTCATACTGGGAAGGATTTTCCGAAAAAGTGAGCATCAAACTGCCACGTTTGATTTCCCAGTGAGACGAGTCTATTGGGATTCCAGTCTTTTCAAGTATTTTGAACCATATCACTTTTGTTTCTGGTTCTGATATTGTCATATTTTAGTTTTGGGATTGGGACATTGTAATTGTGTGGAGGAAAACGGCTCGAGAACTCCATAAATGCAAAAGTGAATCAGATGTGTGTGACTGTAAACCTCTGTTCAAACTGTTTCTCTTCCCAACAGAACTGAAAAGTAGTGAAAGGCAAAGGCGATGGGCAGGATTGATCCACAGGAAGGACCAAAAAGGAAACCTTTGACTGACTAAATCATCCTGAGTTTGCAGTGAACATTTTGTATGTGGAGCAACATCAAAGCAAAATCCCGACCCCTCGCTCCACCTCGGTTACGAATTTAAAAAGTCAACACCAAAGCAAAAGGCACCAACTGTTCACCAAGAAACAACTTCCACTGCAAAGAGACCAAGACGTGATGTTGCTGTAAAACCACAAGAACAAGAAAGTGCAGCTCAGTCTGTTTGTCTTCTGAACCTCTCACTTAACAAATGGGATCCTGCTTTGATGTTGCTCCACATACAAAATGTTCGCTGCAAACTCAGGATGATTTAGTCAGTCAAAGGTTTCCTTTTTGGTTCTTCCTGTGGATCAATCCAGCCCATCACCTTCACCTTTCACTATTTTTCGTTCCGTTGGGAAGAGAAACAGTTTGAACAGAGGTTTGCAGTCACACACCTCTGATTCACTTTTGCATTTATGGAGTTCACAAACAAATTTCTCGATCCATTTTCTGTTGTTAAGAAACAACAACCACACAATTAACGATGTCCAAATCCCAAAACTAAAACATGACAATATCAGAACCAGAAACAAAAGTGATATGGTTCAAAAGACTTGAAAAGATTGACTTTGTCAATAGACACATCCCACTGGGAAAACAAACATGGAGGTTTGATGCTCACTTTTTCGGAAAATCCTTCCCAGTATGAATTGTGTGATGACCGGACGTCTGAGATTCTTGATGCGTCTATTCCATTATTTTTCATTATGACATTAGTAAAATTGCATAATTTTAGTTGGAAAGCCAAAACTGAAATTTGGCCTCGAGTTTTCACAATTTTATGAAAAATCTGGCTACATGTGCAGTGCCCTTTGCTAATAAAACCAGCCGTGTTTAGAGCAATATGTTGTTGTAAAAAATGTATTAAAAAGTAAAATTTTCCTTTAAAAATTCCAGCTGTCATGGAGAAAAACACATTGTAAACATAACACATGACATTTTCATTCTAAAACAGTTTATTGATGGGTAAATATTAGCCAAGGGCACGACAGGTTTTTCCAGTGAGTGTTCAGACTGTGCTTATGTTCTTTAAATCTAGTGATGTCGCACCTTTATAGTCTTTATACATTTACAATATTTCGATATGCATAGGTTTGACTGCACCACGGCGACAGTCATATAGGAATGTTATACTCTGTGCACTGTATACAAGATAGTGGTTTTAATCCAGTTTAAAAAAAAAAGAACAAAATCACATATTTTGTCACATTATAGTGTGGAAAAACACATAGGTCCTGCGTGTAAAGAGGAGTTCATATTTCCAACAGCGTTTTGATGTACATTCAGAGTGCGCTGTATGAGCTTTGGGAGGGGAATCTAACCCGGCACTTCTCACACAAACAAGCACCACCAGATACCACACGATAAACAAGAGAACTTTAGCGCAGTGTTCTCCGATTTCAATCCAATCTGTGCTGCAACAAAGGCAAAGCTGGGGAAATCCACCAGAATAACATTTGTCATGAGAGAGTTTTGTTATAAACACTAAAACTGTATGGAGCCTGTGCGATGTGTCGCAAATCAAACTGAATCTTGTGGGCTCTGTTCACACTTACGTCTCAAAACCACAAGACGTTTGGAAACATGAGGATGACGACCTCCTTTGGGCTCTGTTGGTGAAAGTAAAACTGAGGAAACTGAGAAAATAGACTGGCTTTCTTCATCTACATGTCATTGTTTTCTTTCTTTTTCCCTTTTATAAACGATTTATTCATTTGTGTATTATAATTTGTCTAACTTCATAAACAAAAAGATGTCATTGTAGCATTCTGTTATGTTCAGCGGATCAACACTTCCAACCAACTACCGTATTTTCTGCACTATAGGGTGCAATTAAAAGCCTGAATTTATTGGGTGTCTTAGTACGACTTTAGTAAAGCACAAAATACAGGACCTGTGAGTGACATGAAGCTGTGATTAGAGTCATGTCCCTCATGGAAAGCTTTGGCAGGTTGTGAAGATGCTGCTGCTGAATCCATGCTTTTATCACATGCCCAGTGTCGGGAAATACACCGGAAGTGAATAGAGCCTATTGCCTAAACCTGTTTAAAAGGGGATACATACAAGTTTTTCTCTTGGCATCCCAAACTGGCAATGCAAAATAGAGAAAACTGTTTTGTTCTGACTCTATATTAAATTTTAAAATTGTTCACTTTTAGTCACACACAAATTATAATATTTATATCATAATTTTAAGAAATGTAATAGTTTCCTTTGGCTGTGTGACAAAATAAAAGTGAGTTATATTTTTGCAGTATAGATTTCAATTGTATGTTTGAATTTGAATGCTGTTATTTAAGAATTACAGTGTGTTTTGATTATTATGTGATGAGGGGTCTGCTTGAACGTTATAGTGGTTGGACAGAGGACAGTGGACGTTATAGTGTTTAGACCATAGACTGTATAAAAAAGTGGACAAAGTGAGTGTGACGTCAACCACAGTGTTCAGCTCCAGTCAAATGAAGCTCACGAGGCTAGGAGTGAATATGGGGTCAAATATTAGGAATAGGAATTGATTTAGGGACAAAATAGCAAAATAAAAACACCAGGATCATGTAGTGAATGGACATTTTAAAACCAAAATGAGGAGGCTCACTGCAGCAGATACAGAGAGAGGGAGGAATTTTTCAAAGTAAAGTGAATAAAGCGGCTAGCAGGTTAACTATGTCCATTTCTATATACAGTCTATGGGCTGGACAGACGACACTGGACAGAGGACACTGGACAGAAGACGTTATAGCGGTTGGACATAGGATGATGGTATGTATCCCTCCTCTCCGTTGGCCTTCACCACTCTCATCCAGCCGTCTCCCTGGTCTTCCTCGATGGCGCTGAGCTGCTCTCCGGGGCTGATGGACAGAGTGCCCTCGTCTTTGCCTTAACACGCATAAAGAGAAGCTCTTAACATGTTGAAGTATGGACCACACAATAGGCTTCAGTCAGTATAAAAGAACAAAAAAACATCACTCTGTCCAAAATGAACACATGAGACTGACTGTTGTTGTGTCTTTTGGCATTACATCACATTGTAACAACAGGCAGTCACGACCGGTTAGTCCTTAGATGGGAGACCATGGAGAATACCAGGTGCCACAGGGGGGCAGCAGTGACTCTAGTGCAAACTCTGTGTCCTTGAGCAAGACACTTCATCCACATTGCTTGGTACAAATATTGTATGTGAGTGAGTCACTTCTGTCAGTCTGCCCCAGGGCAGCTGTGGCTACAGTAGTATCATGTCACCAGTGAGGGTGGAGTGACTCAGTAGTGCTCTTTAAAGCACTTTGGAGTCCTGAAGGTCACTGGATTTTTGACCCGACCAAAGGCTCCAAATGAAAAAGGTCATCAGGTCTTTTGTCCCCAGGACAGTGTCAGTGTGAGAGTGTTACCTTCAAAGGCGTAGAGCACAGTGTACTGTCCACACACGTCGTCAAACTCAGAGAAGTCCGTGTAGAGGCCCACTGTAGGCGTGCTCTCCTCCGGGGGGTCAGGGAACTCTGGAGGCTCAGGTAAGTGATCTGTGTTCACACTGTGGGGCACACAAAGCACACTACTGTTACTATGAGCTTTGTGCTCAGAGATTACTCTGACACTGTCACACCAGTAAACAACACGTCTGTTCATTTTACTCTATGTGAAAATCTGCAGCAGAAAGAAAGAGGCTCACTTGTGCTGGTGGCTGTCCGGGCTGGAGGAATCCTCTCCTCCCATCGCCTCTAAGAGCCACGTCTGTACACAACAGAAGACAGACAACAGTTTATACAGAATATCAGCTCCAAAAAGCAAAGGAACACAAAAGAGATCAAATGTTTATTGTGTTAACTGAAGGTAGGGTGTGTAAGCCAGTAATGGGGTGCTGTGTGTGGGTGTGGTGCTGTGTGTTGAGATTGGCAGTTTTGCTTCTGTCAGCCTGCCCCAGAACAGCTGTGGCTGCAACAGAAGGATCCCGCCACCAGGGGGTGTAGTGAATAATAATAATAATAATAATAATAATAATAATAATAAGATAAGATAAGATAAGATAAACCTTTATTTGTTCCACAATAGGGAAATTACAGTGTTGCAACACAAAGACAAGCAGGAAAATAGAGAAGTGTGTTATCAAAATTAGGATTAAGATAAATGATACTACAAAGATTTACGATAGATAAAAACACAGCACTGTGTCGGCAGAGTAAAGCTGTAGGGCTTAATGTGCACCATTATAAGACTGCATCATTGTTATTACCCATAATATTATTGCAGTGGTTATTCCCACAACAGTGTAGGGGAATAGACAGAAGGGGAGTGGACAGTTTGAATTAGAATTTGCAGGTACACTTCACTACACCAGGTAGACTTATATGATGCTTATAGATGCTCACACATAGATGTACGTACCTCATACTTGGCGATCTCTCCTCGCAGTTTGCCGATCTTCTGAGCAGTCTCTGAGATGCTGGGCTCCAGGCTGCTGGGGTCTCCTAAACCTGGGTTATTAGCATACACCACCTTCATCTTCTCCAACGCCTCACTGCCAGCACACAACACAAACACAAAACATAAGCTTCTGTGTTTTCAAACCCTATGATATAGAGCTTTGTCTCATGTGGCGACAGTGGCTCAGTGATAGAGCAGTGTTCCTGGTCCCTCAACCCGAAGGTGCGAGTATGAAAGTGGTGTAAGTTGGACTTCTTACACCATTACTTACATCTGATTAGTGAAAACTGAAACTTATGTCACTGCTAAACTGTCCTTCAGAAATCTGCAGCCTGTTAAATGTATTTTTGTCTATAAAAATGAGTTAGCCTTCAAATATCTTAAATGATTAAACATAAAATTGGATTAAAAATGAAATAGCAAGAGAAGGTTAAATTATGTAAACTGTCAGCTGACCCTTTCATTTTCTTTTCTTTTTATGACATTGGAAAAAAAAATTTCATTTGTTTTGGCCTCTTTCTGACTAACTAAACCCGAGTGAGACCTGCTGTCCTGGGCCTTCTGCAGCTCTTTGGTGATCTCGTCGATCTTGGCCTGGAGCTTCTTCTTCCTCTGCTCTGGAGGGAGGTGGGAGAAGTCCTCTGATTCTACCGGCTGCAGAACACACCAGCAACAGGGTTAGCATGAAAAGTACAGTTACATGGCTAGAAAAGTACTCAGTTACGAGTACTGCAGGCAAATGTGCATAGTAAAAGTGTCAAGTATGCAATTTAAAGGTCTGGAATTATGCCAAAATTGACCTATGTTAGAAAGTTACCCCATCAAAAACAGATCTGGAGTTGTGTTTTGTTTCAGTCAGATGTTTGATTAACTCTTTATTATTAGTGTGTCTACATCTCCATAGCTCAAAATGCTCCGTTCCACCTTGTGATGTCATGAAGTGGTAGTTTTCAAGTTAACAGTTACGTTTTACCTTTAGTTCAGTAGAGATTGGCAATTCCAGAGCTGAAATGATCCAAATAATTCTAGCGTAAATGTATGTTTAAAGGTTAAAAACTCATTAGAGCTTTCCCTGTATTACCACGACATCACAAGGTGGTACACAGTGTTTTCTGTTTGAGAGAAGGACTCAGAGCAAATACACAACTCCAGGTATGTCTGCGATGAGGAAACATTATAACACAGATCAGAAAACAGCGTCAAATGGGACTTTTAAATATGTTTCTTGGCTGTAACCCCTCAATCCATTCATTTCCGCAGCGTAAATCATACAAAAATCTGCTTAAACGTTAGTAGTGATTATGCAGAACCCGTGCACCGTGAGCGAGCTGTTGTTGCGCGGTATGTTAGTGTCCCACCACAGCTCGTCTACACACAACACGACAAAAAGTGTTACCATGTGTTTCTCCGGCACTGACGTCTAGACAAAACAGAGGACATACATGCACGGTTAGCACACAAGAAGACACAGTGTGAAGAGGATGCTGCCGAGACATGCCGACGGCAGAGGACACGGGGAAGACATGGAGTGTAGTGTTCAGGTACTTATTACAGATACAAAAAGTAAGTAGGTGTATTATATTATATGCCACTTTTCATAGACATATATACGGAAGCTGAGAGGGGCCACAACAAACGCAAAAGCCGCAACATATACAAACGCGACAACACAACAAAAAGCCACAACGGAAATGGCCGCGAGACTCTATTTTAATGCAAACTCTACAACAAATACAAACGCCACAACACAAATGCAAATGCCGCAACACATTTAAAAGCCACAACACATCAAAAAGCCACAACGGAAGTGACTGCGGGACTCTATTTTCCGACGGACCAATCAAGCGGCAAATGAAGAAGAACTACAACTTGAAAAGTAAAGGAACGGAGAAGTTGGAACCGTAAGTAAAAGTAATTTATTGTTTTATCATTATTCATTTCACGCTGTAGTTGTTCTTCTTCACTTGCCGCTTGATTGGTCCGTCGGAAAATAGAGTCCCGCGGTCACTTCTGTTGTGGCTTTTTAATGTGTTGTGGCTTTTTAATGTGTTGCGCTGCATTTGCGTTTGTGTTGTGGCGTTTACATTAAAATAGAGTCCCACTGTCATTTCCGTTGTGGCTTTTTTTGGTGTGTTGTGGCTTTTTGTTGTGTTGTTGCGGCGTTTGCGTTTGCTGTGACCCCTCTCGGCTTCCGTACATATAACACAAAGATGCTTTACAGATCATTATTCATTCACTCCAGACACTACTGTAGCCCTGGGGCAGACATACGGAAGCGAGGCTGCCAATCAGCGTCATCGGTCCATCTGACCACCACCATCACACACACACACACACACACCACTTTCATACTAGGCGTTTGGGTGAAGTGTCTTGCCTAAGGACACCATGAGAGTTGTGGCACCTGATTTTCCCAGTGTTCTCCATCCAAATACTAACCAGGCCTGACCCTGCTGAACTTCTGAGATCTAACGGGATCAGGATTTGACTATTTATTTATTTATGTATTTATGTTTATTTATGTATTTATTTATGTATTTATTCATTCATTCGTTTGTTTATTTATGTATTTATGTATTTATTCATTCATTCATTCATTTGTTTATTTATGTATGTATTTATTCATTCATTTATTTATTTATTCATTATTTATTCATTCATTTATTTATTCATTTATTTATTCATTTTTTCATGTATTAATTAATTCATTTTTTAAATGTATTTATTCATTCGTTTATTTATTTATTTATTTATGTATTTATTCATTCATTTATTTATTTACTTATTCATTTATTCGTTAATTTATTTATTTATGTATTTATTTATTCATTTATTTATTCATTTGTTTATTTAATCATTCATTTATTTATTTATTCATTTTTTCATGTATTCATTAATTAAATTTTAAAATGTATTTATTCATTCATTTATTTATTTACTTATTCATTTATTCGTTAATTTATTTATTTATGTATTTATTTATTCATTTGTTTATTTAATCATTTATTTATTTATTCATTCATTTATTTATTTACGTATTTATGTATTTATTTATTTGAGACAGGACAGGGACATTAACCTAAACAGGAGAGATGCTTGTACCAGGTTGTAGCACCAGTGTTCATTTCCACCTGTCGTCCCTGGGCAGGTTCATTGATTGATCGTATTTAATTGACCTTGTCTATCAACTGTTCTTCCTGGAGAACAGTGCAACATGTTTTGGGTTGATGGGGGAACCCGGAGCGCCCGGAGGAAACCCATCCAGACACGGGGAGAAACATGTAAACTCCACACAGAAAGGCCCAGGCGACCCGAGGATCAAACCAGGAACCTTCTTGCGCCACTGGTATGGTCACAGTATAAAGTACACAGTAAACACTAAAGTAAAAGAATCACATGAAAAAATCGACTAAAGTAAAACTATTAAAGCAACCTGTTTAAAAATGTACTTAAAGGTATCTGTACTTTTATTTAAGTAACAAAACCGAGTAGTTCTTCCCCCACCGGAGACGGCGAGACTACACGGGGACAACAATAACCAAAATATCATGATATCGTATCATCTCACAGTAATATTGTGAGCTGTCACAATATATCAAATTACAAGTTCTTCTTTGCTTAAATGCACTGTTTTATATCAGCAATAGTAAAAAAAAAATGGAAGAAACTACATGGACTGTGATCTTTTGTTTGACTTGAATGAAGAAATAACTGTTATAAAGAACTTTTCAATCGTAATTCTTTGGACTATGACACTAATAGGCTTGTCAAGGCTTTTTTGAAAGGTAAAAGAAACATTTCTTCAATCCTGTTAGCACCTCTACAATATCGTAAATGACAATAGTAATTGTATCGTATGATGTTTTTTTTGTTTTTTTTACATATCGTTATATTCATAAAACTACATAGACTATATAAAGTGGACTAAGTCAGACATGTCCAAACTATAGCAACAAATGTGGCCCTCAGTCAAATTTTTCTTGGCCCTCAGGCTTCCAAGAGAATTGGCCCAATTACCTTGCATCAATGAAAAAAAAGTTTTTTTGAAAACCTACCTTAATAAAGCTCATATTTAATATTTAGCTCATTCTAATCTGTTAAACCCACAGCACATATTTCAATTATTCACTGTAATGAGCACCAGTCTACAGCCCTTGATCAGTCCTCTGCTTCATCTGTGTTTAGAGATGTGGCCCTTGCTGAAAAAAGTTTGGACACCCCTGGATTAAGTGAATGTGAAGTCACCCGTACTCATCGAGGCTACAGTTCTAAGGCGAATCTGTAGCCGAGTTCTATATTAAGAATTTACGGACAAAACTAAACAGCAAAATAAAAACACTTGGATCATATAGAGCGGGTTAATACGAACATTTTAAACCAAAATGACGAGGCTCACAGCAGCACGGTGACAATTTTTCAACGTAAAGTCAATTGAAAGCAGAGTCGGTGGAGCCGTAAGCGCGCCCATGCTCACTTCCTACTCAGAACACGGCGGTTTACAGGTTAGCTATGTCCATTTATATAAGAGAGTGACATAGTACATCTTTATGTAAACGAGCGCACGACTACTTCATTATTTGTCCCAGTTATGGAGCAGTGCATTGTGTTGTGTGCAGCAGGCTTACTGAGCGCACACAGTGACAGAAGCAGACGTGTTGGGCAGGTCCCTACAGCGAGGGCCCCTGAGGGAGGAGGGCTCTGGAATGTGCACTCTCTCACTCACACTTCACTCCAGTGTTCAGAGGGAAACAAGGGACCGGGTATACTCTTACTCATCTAGGTTCTAATGTAGTTTCCTCATCGCAAACACACCTGGAGTTGTGTTTTGTTTCATTCACACTTGTTTAAGGCACAAACCCTGCACATTTAGGTTCTTCTCTCAAACAGAAAACACTCTGTCTCGCCTTGTGATGTCATGTGGTGATACAGGAAGTGCTCCATTGTGTTGTTAAACTCTATACACCTTCCCTAGAATCATCTGGACATCTTCAGCCCTAGAATTACCCATCTCTACTAAACAAAAGGTAAAGGGGGCTGTAAACATGAGAACTATCACTTCATGACATCACAAGGTGGAGCAGAACATGTTAAGCTTCAGAGATGTAGAAAGACTAATAATAAAGAGTTACTCCAACATGTGAGTGAAACAAAACACAACCCCAGGTATGATTTTGAGGAGGTAACAACATTGTACAAGCATGTATCTGTCTGCTCAAGAATTTGCCAGCATCTCTATTTTTTAAGACGGCTTAGGTTACATGGAGTAGATACAAATGTAATGCTGATGTTTTACAAAGCATGCATGGAATCAATTTGACGTTATGGCATGACAACATGGTTTTGTAACCTGTCAGTCAAACTTAAATCACAGATTTTTACCTTGACTAAAAGAGCAGGTAAAATAATGGGCGTGGCCCCTAGCAAATTTTTGAGGAGACTGTTAGGAAGCTCGGCAGGAAGGTGATCAGTGACCCAACCCATGTTCTTCACACTCAGTTTGAGTTGATGCCGTCAGGTAGAAGGTCAGGGTCCCAAACTGCAGACTGAACAGTTTCAAGCATTCTTTTGTGGCATTAGCCGTTCATCTGCTAAACTCAAATAGTGCAGTTAACAGAATAAATGTAAAAGGCTTAGGGAGTGTGCAATCAAAAACTGCACATAGGGTCAGGAAATGTGCAATTATTAACAGAATACAAGAATGCAAAGGGCTTGCCTGTTAAGCATAATATAAAGGTGCATCACTCGTGCTCATACTTGGTAAGATTAGATATGCCTTTATTAGTCCCACAGTGGGGAAATTCCAGTGTTGCAATGCGCAACTCCAGAACAGCAGGAAAAGGCAACATACAACAAAACAGACAATAAATAATAGCCTAAAAATAATTTAAGAATAGACTTAAAAATAATTGCACATGGATATAACTGAATGGCACATGCTCAGTGTTGACAGTGTTTGTTGTACAGTGTGACAGCAGCAAGAAGGAAAGATCTGTGAAACCTCTCCTTATCAGTCTGTCACTAAAGCTGCTCTCCAGAGCAGACAGAGCGTCCTGCAGGGGGGAGACTCATGGCCCAGCATAGAGATGACCTTAGCCAGGACCCTCCTGTCCCCCACCTTCTGCACCGAGTCCAGAGGACATACATGGTCTCGTATCTATTTTTGTTCTATGTGTGTTTGTTTATGTGGTGCTTTGTGTTGTGTTGTTTTTTGATACAGCATGTTACCCCCTGTACCAAGACAAATTTCTCCCATGGGAGACAATAAAGGATTATCTTATCTTGTAACATGACTTAAAGTTCACAAGAGCCTATTTAGCAAAATATAGGAACTTTGTGAATATCCTAATGATGAGTGATGAGTGACTTTAAATTTGACAAAAAGTGAATGGAGTTGTAAAATCTGGCTTTTTCATTTGTGGCTTTAATATAAAATTATACAGTTTTTTTCTTTTAAATCATTTGAACAGGTCACGTTTTTATCTCCTCTCATTTAGACGACTGTAATGCACTTTTCTCTGGCATCAGCCTCCCTGCACTTACAGTTGGTCCAGAATTCTGCTGTGCGACTTTTAACTGGAACCAAAAAACGTGAGCACCTTACCCCAATTTTAGCGTCTTTGCACCAGCTTCCAGTTCGATTTAGAGTTGATTTTAAGATTTTATTGTTTGTTTTTAAAGCTTTGAATGGAGTGGCCCCATGTTACGTCTTGGACCTCATCCAGATTTACACCTGTGTACTCTGAGGTTCGAGGGCCAGCTCCAACTCGTGGGGCCTAAGACGAGACTTAAAACCAGGTGGACAGGACCTTCTCTGTGGTCGGCCCCAAACTCTGGAACATTCTGCCCCCCACATCCCAACAGCCCCCACAGAGGAGAGTTTGAATTTTTGTCTTAAAACCCACTTTTACTCTACTCATTTTTAACACTGCGCTGAGTGAGTTGTGTGCTCCTTTCTGTCTTTTATTTATTTTATTGATTTTACTTATTTACTGCTATTTTATGATTTTTATGGTTTTGCTTTTATTTGCTTTTATTGGTTTTATTGTGTTAGGACTGGTATGATGAAAATTTTAGCAATTTATCTTTTTGTTGTCTCCATTTTATGATCTCTGTGCAGCACTTTGGAAACAGTCGTGTTTGTGAAATGTGAATAAAGTGGACTTGGATTCAGAAGGATTTGGAGACTGGAGTAGATAAAAAAAAAAAAATCCAAGTTAAACATGGTCTGTATATATAAAAGAACAGCTAACCAACTATTTGCCGCCTTCCAAACGGGAGGTGAGCATGGTGCACTTCCAAATTCACTCCTATAACTGCTAGCCTCAGCAAGCTTCATTAGACTGGAGCTGAACACTGTGGGTGACGTCACACTCCCTTAGTCCACTTCTATTTACACTCTGTGATGCTAAATAACAGTAGTTATTAACATAGTAACACTGATACTATTTGAGAGAAAAGTTTGTAACAGATCATCCATGAGAATGAAGAGTGCAGGACACAGAGGACACAGAGGACACAGAGGACATATAGGACACATGTGGTGGACATATTGACAGTGTGGTGGCAGCTCTGACCTTCTTCTTGCTGAAGAGCCACAGCTTGGCCTTGTGTTTGGGCGCGTTCAGGGTGGACTCTGAGGTTGCGGGTTTGATTCCATGAGAGTAGTCCTCAAAGTCCACGTCTGAGGGCCGCTCGAAGCCCGACTTGTGCTGTTCTATGAAGAGGATGGAGTCCTGCGGAAGAGACAAAGGACAGCACTTAGGATAAGACAGGGTGGAGAGGGAGGGGACCAGGTTTAATGATGACTATTATGATTATTGCTACTATGCACAAAAACAGTACTTGTCTTTATCCCACTGACCACACCGAAATCTTTGCACTGATTGGACACAAACCTGGATGTGTCTCTATCTGCAGGTTAAAGCTCTGGGGACCCAGGCTCAGATCAGATTTGATAATAGTACCTTTTTAAAACTCTAAGAGTGCAGAGTGAGAGAAAAAGTTCCTTTAAGCGAGCTATTTTTGCTTTTAAAATTCTCACTTTTGGTACATTTAAAATCACAATCACTTACAAAATATGTAAGATTTGAATGACTATTTCAGTGTTCACACAAAGTAAACATGACACGTCAAACATTGACTTTACAGACAATTGTAACATTGATTGAATCATAAAATATCAAGTCTTTCTTTAGGTTTCCAGATCCTACTCCTAAAATCTGTTTGAAATGACTGAAATTTTGAAATGAATTCTGTTCAAAGTCGTGATAGTGCCGGGGCCTTCATAAAACATTTGCAGCTAACATTACTAAAACAGTGTCTTATGTAGGCATTCCCAGATAAATGTGACTTCTGGAGGTTGTTAGATTTTAAATAAAGTTTAAGGAAACTGAAATGTTAATAACGTGTTTGTGTATATGGCAATGTTCATTTCTAAATGACCAATCAGAGCAGGAGACGCTCTTTCAGCAGAGGGACCAGAGGGACTATCTCTCTTTTCTTTGTTAGTGCTAAACGCTGCGAGTCTGTTAACCTGTTACTTGTACTTTTAGTTGGGAGACTGGTATAGGCCAGCCAAGTTTATTTGTATAGCACAATTTGTACACAAAGTAATTCAAATTACATGAATAGTACAAATATGGAAATGTGGCCATTATACGTCTGACCAACAAAGAAAACAAAAGTGAAACCTAAAGATAACCTGACTATTGCTCATAGTTGTTGAATACTGCATATGTTCCAGTGTGTGTGAGTGTGTGTGTCCCACCTGATTAGCATTGATACGTGTCCCTGCGGTATAGATGCAGTCCAGACATTTGGTGACGATAGGGAGCACATTCTTCTCAATCTCCGAGAACTGACAGTAGCCCTCAGCTAGCCTCCGGATCCTCCGCTCATCCATGTCCTGTAACTTCTGTTTGTGAGAAGAGAGGAGACAGGGGTTACTTCAAAATAAAAGACTCATCCATGTCCTGTAACTTCTGTTTATAAGAACAGAGGAGACAGAGGTGTCTTCTAACTTGAGAGGACACAGAGGTTCCTACAAAATAAAAGATGTTCTATGTTCCAGTGTGGAGGAAGAGTAGTACTGTGGCACTTTTCTGATGAGGGATCTGCCCCCTGCTAGTCTCAAAGTTAGAACACAGTTCCCTGACCGAGCTGCAGAGGCTGCACTAGCACTGGTTTATGATTGCCAGTGTGAGATAGTATTTTGACCCCCATAGTATATTGACCCCGGGGTCAACATACCACTATAGTAAAGTGACCCCCCCATAGGATTTTGACCCCCCTTATTTTTCCTTTAGTATGTTACTTATCTGATCATTATTTCTCATGACATTTACTTTTATTATATATTGCTACATATTCACTTTCTTTTAAGGTATTTTAAGGAATGTTTTGATGGAGAACGACTTGGTATTTTGTGTAAATGTAACGTATTGTTAAAATTGCATATACATAACAATCTTGTCACTTTTATATTGTATTTTACATTGTTATGGTTTTTAGTTTGCTATGTTCAGATAATCCTAAGAATCATAATGTCAATTTAGGCAATGGTTTGTTATGACCTTGAATTTAGTCATGTTGTGTTATAATAAACATATTGGGGGATCAGATTACTATAGTCATAGGATTTTGACCTTTTTTAAATATAATAGATCATTGTCAATATTCAACTAACATGACTTCTTACTTTACATCATAATAACTATAATAAACATATTGGGGGGTCAGATTACTATAGCCATAGGTTTCCCCTATTTAACTACTCCACTGATCAGTCCTGTCTATTTGAACAAGATTCCAAATCATTGTACATCACTTTGATTACATAAGTAATTAATAACTACTTATCTCATCATTTTCAGGAAAGTATGTGTTTAAACAAGTCATTTTTAACATTCAAAAGTTATAATCCACATAAAAATGTATGTAAGTTCTTCAAAAACCACTGTTAAATATGTCAGTATGTTTTAATTTGTAGATATCGTATTAATATTCAAAGTTTTTCTATAGAATTCAAGTTTTTTATTAATAAAATATAGATTTTCATAGGTGGGTCAATATGCTATAGGGGGTCAACATACCATAATAGGATTCTGACCCCAGGGTCAAAATACTATATGGTATGTTGACCCCAGGGCCCCTCACCGCGAGGTCAAGGTCCTATACCACACCTGTCCTGCACCTGAGTCCTTTTCAGTTTAAACCAACTGGATTTCAGAATTGAAACTGGCAACTCAAATAAGAGAGTCATATGAGGCTCATTCTGCTTTCTGATTGGATTTTTTTCTTGAACCAAAACACTGAATTATAACATAAACAACGTGTTCATCATGTCCAGTGTTTTTGTAATGAAGAACACATCAGCATTACTGTACAGTGGTTATCAGTGTGTTATATTTGATTTGACCATTTACCACATAACTGGGACACAGATGGGTCAAGTTCATGAAATCTAATATACAGTTCTTTGAAACTTTAAACAAGCTGTTGACCTGTCCAGGCCAAGTTACAGGTCATATCTGTGAAGAGGCAAGCCTGTTTTTCAATGCAGTTTTGAGCTACAATAAAACAAATTCTAGATACATGTTTGATGCTTTACTGTGCAGCACCCCAGCTAAAGTAATACTATTTCCATAGTGATAAGCAGATTTTGTAGCTTCCACCAGAGAGGTTAGAGGTAGTGGTAGTATAGTGTCTGGTTTTGGTGGAGTCGTGCTGCCTTTAGAACAGAGAAATGTTTGTGTTTTCAGATGGCCTTGGAGTGAAAGGGAGTCGTCCGCTGTGGGCACTTGCTCCTCCTCCTCTCACACATTCTTCAGCTCCGTATCTCCAGGACGATAAGGCCACAAGCAGAACTTAGACTGATTTGTTACTACAGTTGTGAGACCCATGCCTCCTTACTTACACTGTCGCTGTATTTATTCAACTCATCAATTTGAGATTAGAATGTGGTCAAAGATTGTCATTTCTCAAGTCACAATATACAGTCCCTGACAAAAGTCTTGTCGCTTATCCATTTTGTAGAAACAAAAGCTTATAACCTGACTTTAAATTAATCAATTGGTTTTAGAAATGTCTCATATGAAGCTAAAACCCTCCCAAATTATGCTCAATATACTAAAATAAATTTGCTTCACTGAAGAAAGATTGATCATTTAATGAACACAGAAAGGTCAGATTTTGGCAAGACAAAAGTCTTGTGGCCTTGTCATATGATGCACCCAATCCTAGATTACAGCCTCACCTGTGATCAGTTACTGATCAGTCAGTTAGTGGGTGTGTATAAAAAGAAGCCCAGCACACCAGACCTTCACATCAACTGCAACTTGACCTCTGACAACATGCCTAAGATCCACCCTGAGACCAAAGCGTTAATTATCAAGAGGCTGAAGACCAGATCCACTGCTGAGGTGGTGACACCTTCAATGTGTCTCAGCGTCAAGTACAAAGAATAAGAAAAAGATCTGAAATGACTGGAGATGTTTTTGACAAGCCCAGGTCCGGCAGACCCCGCAAGACAACTGCTCGGGAGGACCGTTTGTTGATTCGAAAATCCAAGGCCCCTTTTCCACTGCAGCAGACTCCACCAGGCCTGGTCACCTCAAGTCCCTGTGTAAACCACAACAGTTTGTAGAATTCTGTCTGGAAATGGCCTCCATGGTCGAATCAGTGCACAGAAACCAGCACTAAACAAAAGGCAATTAAAAAACCATGTGTGGCATTTGCCAAGGCCCACAGCCTGCTAAAAGGATGGACACTGGAAAAGTGGCAGAAGGTGGATTTCTCAGATGAATCCTCGGTTGAATTACATCACAGCCACCGCAAATATTGCAGGAGACCTACTGGAGCCACATGGATCCAAGATTCACCCAGAAAACAGTTAAGTTTGGTGGTGGAAAAATCCTGGTCTGGGGTTCCATCCAGTCTGGGGGTGTGTGAGACATTTGCAGGGTGGAAGGCAAATATCAATAACCTAAAATATCAAGAAGTATTAGCTCCTCTTACATTCCCAACCATAAAAGGGTCAAATTTTGCAGCAGGATGGTGCTCCATCACATACTTCTATCTCTACATCAAAGTTTCTCAAGGTGAAGAAGATCAAGGTGGTCCAGGACTGGCCAGCCCAGTCACCAGACATGAACATCATTGAGCATGTCTGGGGTAGAATGAAAGAGGAAGCATGGAAGACAAAACCAAAGAATCTTGATGAACTCTGGGAGGCATGTAAGACGCTTTCTTTGCTATTCCTGATGACTTCATCAACAAATTGTATGAATCATTGTTGAACTGCATGGATGTGTCCTTCAAGCTCATGGAAGTCATACAAGATATTAAATATGGATCTCACAGCACCACTACTTCATTCACTGACGTTATGCAACATATTTTTGTATTTGAAGTAAATTATGTTCAATTTTCTGTAGGCGACAAAACTTTTGTCTTGCCAAAATCTGACCTTTCTGTGTTCATTAAATGATCAATCTTTCTTCAGTGAAGCAAATTTATTTTAGTTTATTGAGCATAATTTGGGAGGGTTTTAGCTTTCATATGAGACATTTTTAAAACTAATCGATTAATTTGAAGTCAAGTTATAAGCTTTTGTTTCTACAAAATGGATAAGTGACAAGACTTTTGTCAGGGACTGTATATTCTTAAAGTTCCTATATTACATAAAATGGACTCTTGTGAGCTTTTAGTTATGCTGGAATGTTGTTACCTCCTCAAAAACATATGTGGAGTTGTTTTGTTTCATTCACACATGTTTGAATAACCCTTTATTATTAGTTTGTCTTGTAACATAGATCAGTAAATAGTGTAAGATGAGCCCTTTAAAGAGGGGTTTTATACCAAATCTTTTTACATTTGTTTTGCTTTCGACATGTTACAAAGCTGTTCCCTCATCAAAAACAAGCCTAAAGTCAATTCTCAATAAATATACAAAATCATGATATAAAACTGTACACTCTGACTTTATCTGATGTGCAGTAATTTCATTAGAATACACTCTGATTATGTTCTGATAGCGCTCTGAAGGAGGAGTGACTTAACACAAGGAGTAAAGGGAGCAGGGACATTATCCATCCATTTTCTTCTGTTTATTCGGAGCCGAGTTGAAGGGGCAGCAGACTAAACAGAGACCCCCAGACTTCTTTCACCCTGGACACTTCCTCCAGCTCCTCCAGGGGGACCCTGAGGTGTTCCCAGGCCAGCCCAGAGACATAGTCCCTCCAGCGTGTCCTGGGTCGTCCCCGGGGCCTCCTCCTGGTGGGACATACCCAGAACACCTCCTGAGGGCAGTACCCAGGAGACATACGGAGCAGATGCCCAAGCCTCAGCTGCTCCTCTTGACGTGGGGGAGCAGAGGCTCTACTCCGAGCTCCTCCTGTGTGACTGAGCTCCTCACCCTATCTCTAAGGCTACGTTCAGACTGCAGCCTGAAGTGACCCAAATCCGATTTTTTCAAATGTGACCCAGGCCACTTGGATATGTGCTCCTAAAATCGATACATATCCGATCTTTTCACATGCGACGTTAGTCTGAACGGCCAAGGCGCATTCATCCGACCTACACGTTATCAACAAGCCATAAATGTACACAAACGTTCTTCTCGTCATACGAAAATTGTTAATGAACTCCGTGTCACTGAAGTGAAGCACATCGCATTCCCACCACTCTTGGCTACGTCTCTGCATCCACACGTTCCTTTCAACGAACTGTCCCACAAAACACCACGGCCAAAAACCTCGTCCTTCTCCTTCTCAATCTCCTCCTTAAAACAAGTAAGTTGTTCATGTTCTGGCTCCGGTACGAGAGGAACTTTAAAATCTCCAGGTGCTCAATGCTGCGTCCATGTTTGGACAACTTCTGTAAACACAGAGCACGCTCGCTGCGGTTGACGTCGTCGTGTCTCCAGTGCACATATGGGACACTTTTGTACTGTTTAATGTTCACACTGGAGATCACATACAAGTCAAGTTTACTGGAAATGTGAACGACCTCCCAAAAACATCGGATTTCACAAAAAAATCTGAATTGAGTGTTAAGCCCTGCAGACTGAACGTAGCCTAAGGGAGCACCCAGCCACCCCGCATAGGAAACTCATTTCAACCGCTTATATCCACGACCTCGTCCTTTCGGTCATTACCCAAAGTTCATGACCGTAGGTGAGGAGAGGAACATAGCTTGACGGTAAATCGAGAGCTTTGCCTTTTGCCGCAATGGTCAGATACAGCGACCACATCACTGTCGACACTGCACAGATCAGCCTGTCAATCACACACTCCATCCTCCCCTCACTCGTGAACAAGACCCCGAGATACTTGACCTCGTGACCTTGAGGCAGGGCACTCTGATTATGTTCTGACAGCGCTCTGAAGGAGAAGTGACTTAACACGGGGAGTAATGGGAGCAGGGACACTACTACACTAAAAGGTGACATGGTGATCTAAATCTGTTGCTGCTTAAACCATAAATCTGGACTGATGCAAGACTATACATCCGGAAATAAGAGTGCAGACAAGACTATTTAAAGCTGACTCAAAGAGGAGAAATGATCGTCTGTATCTTCCCCTTTTTTTCCATTTGTGAGTTTCTTTTTTACTGTTCCTCTGTGAAAGAACAGGAATCCAGTACAAAAGGGACACTTCCTCAGACGTCTTTAACTTTGCCATTGTAACTACATACATATGCAGTTTATCAATAGGATCTTACCTCATCTGCCAAATGTCTTACAGGAAATCTAACCTTATGTAACAGCACATGTCATCACAATAGCGAGCAGCAGAATATCTGTTTTGAAAATAAAAGCACAAAGTATGTACAGAGTTGTGGGTGGTAGGGGGTAACTGAAATGTTTAGAGCAATGGCCTTGAATGCAGGTCAACATGATTCAAACAACTCTGAGTGAGTTAAGTGAGAGGACAACATTATAATATGGATAAAAGCCAATAAAAGTTGCATAATACACAGTATATATAATATACAATATATCTCCTATATAAAGTAAAAGTGACTTACGAGCTTTAAGCCATGTTATAGGAAAGGTTCTTTATTGTCCCAGTGGGGATATTTGTCCTCTATAATGTTGTTACCTCCTCAGACACATACCTGGAGTTGTGTTTTAGTTTCATTCACACATGTTTTGCATTATTATGCTGTCTACATCTCCAAAGCTCACAATGCTCTGTTCCAGGGTAAAGGATAACCTTAAGTTGTTTAAGTTTAAGCAAAGAAATGTCAGTGAGGCCAAAACAGTGGCTACAGCTTCAAAGTTTGGCAATTCCAATGCTAAAATAATCTGAATACTTCTAGTGAAGGTGTATTTAGTTTAAAAACATAGCGGAGCACTTCCTGTATAACCACATGACATCACAAGGTGGAACAGAGTGTTTTCTATTTGTAACAAGAACAAATAAACCTAAAGTTTGCATGGTTTGTGTGTTAAATATAAACTGCAGATCTGTTTGTGATAAGGAAACAACATCAGAACATAGATCAGCAGAAAATATCATAATCCAGGCCCTTTTAAGTCCAGCCTGCGTCATGGTCCAAATCCCTGGACGTGTGCCTTGCCCCGGGGTCACGTCCAGGACAAAGTGAGTACACTGTGTAGTACTCACATTGAATATCTGGGGTATGTCTGTGTAGTAGTGGTAGTTCTGCTCCTTGTTGTACTTCTGTAGCTGGGCAGCGTAGTCACTGCGGCTCTCCTCTGCGATGTGGGTGCGGGTGTGGGCGTAGTGCTTGGCCTAAGAGCACAAAGACACTGGCTCAGGATTGGCTGGTTGTATATTAGATGTACATATCTGATAAATAAAAGTATGACAAAACAAGCAATGAAGAAACGATTCAGTGTTCAAATGATTTAAAGAAACTGACATTTTTTAGAAAACAAACAGACTAAATTAAAAACCTGCTGTTTTCAGTGGTGTTGTGTTTATTGCACTGAGCAGGCTTGTGTCTCCACAAACCTGACTAGTCTGGAGGAGGGCTTCCACCTGCTTGTTTCCATGGAAATGTTGTTCCTTTGACTATGGCTTTTTCTGGTATTCCATGAAATGTTACCAAGTACGGTTTTAACTTTATATTTCCACAGATTCATGCAGCTTTCATAACTTAAAGAAGTCAAAACTATGTCAAAACTAAAGTCAACTACTATGGGTACAGTGACCAGACGTCCCTATTTACCTAGGACAGTCCCAGTTTTGAGCCCCGTGTCCCTGGTCCCAGCAGATTTATCCCAGTTTTATACAAGAAATGTCCCAGGTTTCTGTATTCTGGACCAATTTGATCCCTGCCACCAGTAAAAAGAGGCAAACATTGTCATTTGTAAAATACAGAAAAACTGCTTGTGCTACCTGCTCGTTTCACAATTTTATTATTACCAACCACCACAAACAGGGGTGTCCCAGTTTTGTATTTTGAAAATCTGGTCACCCTAAAAATGGGTTCAATTGTTAAGTCATTTAATGTTTTACAAGTTTTACTGAATTGAGAGTTAATCTAAGGCACATATGGAGTCTCAGTTTCATCACAGAACTGAGGCTCTGTCCACATTAGTGGACATTATTCAAATCGTTTTCATTGTGGATGCAGAGACGGAACGATCTGGTGCCGCCAGCTCCCATGAATTCATCTGAGCACAGATCTGATCCGGCACTGTGTCGATGTCTGAAAATGCCGATACACTGATGTAGTTCTATGTGCCGCGAAGTAGCTAATTCAGCGCCAGAACGAGGCTAGAATATTTGTCCATTCATATATGCGTATGATCATACACATAGACTGTATAATCTCTGAAAAGTTTAATATGAACTATCTCAGAACAGGACAAACTCACCATTAGCAGAACACCTCTCTGTCACAGAAAGAACACTCATATTCACCTGAGTCGTGTCCACTAGTCCGACAGAAGGTGAACTGCATCAGCGCACAATACACGCATCAAGAATCTCTGACTTTTGGTCATTGCGCAGTTCATACTGGGAAGGATTTTCTGAAAAAGTGAGCATCAAACCTCCATGTTTGTTTTCCCAGTGGGATGTGTCTATTGACAAAGTCGATCTTTTCAAGTCTTTTGAACCATATCACTTTTGTTTCTGGTTCTGATATCGTCATATTTTAGTTTTGGGATTCGGACATTGTAATTGTGTGGTTGCTGGATCATAACAGCAGAAAACGGCTCCAGAAATGTGTTTGTGAACTCCATAAATGCAAAAGGGAATCAGATGTGTGTGACTGTAAACCTCTGTTCAAACTGTTTCCCTTCCAACAGAATTGAAAAATAGTGAAAGGCAAAGGCGATGGGCAGGATTGATCTACAGGAAGAACCAAAAAGGAAACCTTTGACTGCCTAAATCATCCTGAGTTTGCAGTGAACATTTTGTATGTGGAGTGACAACAAAGTGGGATCCTGTTTGTTAAGTGAGAGGTGCAGAAGACAAACAGACTGAGCTGCACTTTCTTGTTCTTGTGGTTTTACAGAAACATCACGTCTTGGTCTCTTTGCAGTGGAAGGTGAACAGTTGGTGCCTTTTGCTTTGGCATTGACTTTTTTAATTCGTAACCAAGGTGGAGCGAGGGATCAGGATTTTGCTTTGTTGGCGCTCCACATACAAAATGTTCACTGCAAACTCAGGATGATTTCTGAGGCAGCCAAAGGTTTCCTTTTTCGTCCTTCCTGTGGATCAATCCTGCCCATCACCTTTCGCCTTTTTTTTTTTCAGCTCCGTTGGGAAGAGAAACAGTTTGAACAGAGGTTTGCAGTCACACACATCTGATTCTCTTTTGCATCTATGGAGTTTGCAAATACATTTCTTGAGGTGTTTTCCTCTGTTAGGATCCAACAACCACACAATTACGATGTCCGAATCCCAAAACTAAAATATGACAATATCAGAACCAGAAACAAAAGTGATATGGTTCAAAAGACTAGAAAAGATCAACTTTGTCAATAGACACATCCCACTGGGAAAACAAACATGGAGGTTTGATGCTCACTTTTTCGGAAAATCCTTCCCAGTATGAATTGCGCAATGACTCGAAGTCCGATATTCTTGATGCGTGTATAGCGAGCTGTTTTTGGAGCACTTAGTTTATGCCATTATCCATGATCATTTCCGATACGCTGATACGGTGATACACGGATTTGTTTTAGTGTAAATGGGGTCTGAGACTCCATCTGTCGAGGTGTAAGCGTCTCCGTCTCTCCAGCCAAGCTCTCGTTGTTAGCATTAGCATTAGCATTAGCGTGTACCTTCTCGACGTCGAGGCGTGTGGCGTTCAGGTCGTTCTCGGTCTTCTCAGCCTGCTGCGTGGCCTTCTCCGCCTCAGCCCACTCTTTGGCAAAACGCTTCTTTGTCTACAACACAACACAGGACAGCATGTTATCATTAAAGATGACATACTACTCTGTTTACGCTATTTATGCCACGCTACCTCCTCATAAAGTTGTGATTTTTTTTCTTTCACACATTTGAATTACACTTTATTATTAGTCTGCCTACATCTCCAAAGCTCAAAACACTCCACCTTGTGATGTCATGAAATTGTAGTTTTCAAGTTAACAGCGACTCGCTACCTGTTGTTCTTTTTTTTTTTCTTGTTTTGTTTTTGGAGCACTTTCTTACGGAAGCGGAGAGGGGTCACAACAAACGCAAACACCGCAACAAATACAAATGCCACAACACAACAAAAAGCCACAACACACCAAAAAAAAGCCACAACAGAAATGACCGCGGGACTCTATTTGAATGCAAACGCCGCAACAAATACAAACGCCACAACACAAACGCAAATACCACAACACATTAAAAAGCCACAACACATTAAAAAGCCACAACACATTAAAAAGCCACAACGGAAGTGACCGCGGGACTGATCAAGCAGCAAGTGAAGAAAAAGAACTACAACGTGAAAAGTAAAGGAACGGAGAAGTTGGAAACGTAAGTAAAAGTAAATTATTGTTTTATCATTATTCGTTTCACATTGTAGATCTTCTTCTTCACTTGCTGCCTGATCAGTCCGTCAAAAAATAAAGTCCCACGGTCACTTCCGTTGTGGCTTTTTGATGTGTTGTGGGTTTTTAATGTGTTGTGGCTTTTTAATGTGTTGTGACATTTGCGTTTGTGTTGTGGCGTTTGTATTTGTTACGGCGTTTGCATTAAAATAGAGTCCCGCGGTCATTTCTGTTGTGGCTTTTTTTGGTGTGTTGTGGCTTTTTGTTGTGTTGTCGCATTTGTATTTGTTGCGTCATTTGCGTTTGTTGTGACCCCTCTCGGCTTCCGTACTTTCTGTATACCACATGACATCATAAGTTGGAACAGAGTGTTTTCTGTTTGAGGGCTTAAATAAACTAAATAAACTCAGCCTAAACGTGCAGGGTTTGTGTGTTAAACATGTGTGAATAACACAAAACACAACTCCAGGTCTGTCTGCAGTGAGGAAACAACATTAGAACACAGAAAAGAAAATAGTGTAACCGGGCCCTTTAATGTCATCATCTCTGTCTGAAAGGCTTCTACAGATAATAAATTGGTTGCGACTCTGAGGCAGTAATTAGTCAGCGCTAATGATCTTTCATGATTCTCATAATGAATGGGTTTATTACAGAGCGTTTCTCATTTGGCTGCCTGACATAAGCACTTCCGATCGCACAAAGAGATCACTCCAGCGAATAATGAGGAGCGCACAAGTCTATGGAAGTAGAAGTGGAAGTCATCAAATAAAGCATTTAATGAATCCAATATAGCAAATTATGTTGTAAAATGAGTGTAAACAAATATCCAAACGGCAAAATAGCTGAAAGGTACTGAAATGTATCTGATCTTAGATATGAATTTTGAGACTATGGCCAGATGCATTTGTGAATTCACGTCATTTTAAGCAGGGTTAGATTCCAGAATGTTCAGGAGCCTACATTTTGACATGGAGCCATCATTACTGTCCAGCCACATTCATAAACTGTAATGGATCCATCGACTCTGGCTCCAATTCACTTTCAACTGAATAACAGTCCCAAATTTGGCCCGTGATATAATTATATTTGGCTCACAAGATCGTATCAAATATATATTAGAGCTGCCCGCCGACTACAGATAGACTATAGACACATTATTTGTTTAAAATTATGTTATTATTTTATATTCTGCTTGTTCTGGATTCAATGTTTAAGCAAAACTATTATTAAACTTTTATTTTAATAAAAAAGATTTAACATTACATATCTCGAAAGAAGAGAAAACATGCAGATGTTGTTGAAATTTTTTCAATAAATATTTAGTTTGGCCCACGACTTAGTCCCAATTTTTAATTTTGACCTCTGTGAATTTGAGTTTGACACTGCTGCGCTGGCGCAACAGGTTTGATTGACAGCTTGTGAAGGGGCGAGTACCTTCAACACCCTCGCTCCTAATTCACACTTTCTATTTCTAGTTCTATTCACGCTCACGTCACAAACCAGGAAGATGTTTGGAAACATGCAATGACAATTTCTGGTGGGTTCTGTTTGCTGTAGTAAGTCTGGCAAAATCTAGGAAAAATTTGAAAATGTCCCAGTTTTCTTCGTCTCCATGTCATTGTAGTGTTCTGTTATGTTCGGCAAATCAACAATTACCACCAGAACTCAGTTTGCATTATTTCCCCACTGCCGCACATCTCTGAGTGCACTGGTACATGTGATTAGAAGAGATGAGGCGCCAAATTCAAGATGATTCCAAACAGCACATGCGGTGTGCAGTTTTTATTTTACCACTGATCACATTTACTTCAGTCGAGTCACAGTCGATTGGCGAGCCCAGTGTCAGGAACTACACCGGAAGTTGCCATCGCATGTTTCCAAACGTCTTTCTGGTTTGTGATGTAAGCGTGAACAGAGCCTACTGGCACTTTAGTTTCTATGACACACTTATGTAGAACTTCAAAATGGAACTCGACTCCAAACAACCGCTCTAGCCTCAATTGGTTTAATTTGTCTGGAGCCAGACACTATGGGTGACATCACAATTGTCCTGTCCACTTGTGTATACAGTCTGTAGTCACTGGACATTGCACAGTGTACTGTATTTTCTGCACTATAGGATGCACTTAAAAGCCTTTAATTTCATCCAAAAATGACTGCGTGCCTTATAATCCAGAGCGCCTTATATATTAATTTACTCGGGTGTCTTAGTACGACTTTAGTAAACTACAAAGCCGCTCCACTTACAGCGTTACGGCTCCCGTAGTCAGGAGCATCAGGAGTAATACATCCTGTGATTCCTTTTAATATCAAAATGCACCTGTCAAGAGACACGCTTACAACACCCACTTTAAACTCAAGGCTGTTATAAAGTGAAAGTGTGAGCTGCGTGGGAGCAGTGGATGAGAGAAGGTGAACGCACAATCCCCAAGACAGAGAGACAGCACCGAGCGACCTGCCAACGGATCATGGACGCCTGGGCTAAGGATCAGTATCAACTGTGGTCCGAGCTTTCACCAAGACCAGAATCATCACTGAACTGCCAGGGAACAGTAACCACACTGACTCGGATAATGACGAGAGGGATGTGGACGTGCTGGATGCCGTAATCACCCAACTGTTTGAACAGTTATGACTTATTGTGAATACACTAACAATTTAGCGTCTCAGACAGTATTTTTTACGCATTACATTTGAACAAAGTTGAGTTATTGTGAACGTGATAAATAAAGTTTGACTGACTTGTCTAACAGTTGTGTTTCATTTAATGCGTCTTATAGTCCAGTGTGGTTTATATGTGAAAAAAGTTTGAAAATAGACCATTCAATAACAGTGCGTCTTATAATCCAGAGCGACATATAGTGCTTAAAATACAGTAGTTTAGTGGAGATGTTGCAGAGTTGAAGGACTTACACTCTCCAGCTGTTTGAAGCTGCTCTCCAGGGTTTGCTGGGCCTTCTTCACATCCGACAGGTGCTGCACACACACAAATACACATGTTAGGTTTCCATACTTTACTTTACATTAGAGGCCCTGTAAAACATGCCTTGCTTCAGTACACATATATTTTATAAGCAGTTCTTGAAGTCAAAATCTGCTAGCTGTTGTTAGCATTGCTGAGAATTGCGAAAGGCGTTTGTAAACTAAATAAGGACGCTCAGAAAGTGAAGAAAAACTTTGGACCATTGCAAACCATTTAAAATGAACAATCTATAACTGTTGTTTTGCATTTTAAGACAAAGTCAGGTGGCATGAAATCACTGTGTATACAAACATCTGTCACCACAATGGGACGAATACCAGCCCAGACACACACGTAA
Source organism: Boleophthalmus pectinirostris (assembly GCF_026225935.1). Lineage (NCBI taxonomy): Eukaryota > Metazoa > Chordata > Actinopteri > Gobiiformes > Gobiidae > Boleophthalmus > Boleophthalmus pectinirostris. Next base: position 4,419,270 of record NW_026571190.1, on the reverse strand, counting down.
AAGCTTCATTATGTAACATTTGTGGCGGCGCGTCCTCTACCTGTTTGTTCTACAGTATTATGTCATTACACTTGATCTATCTTGCATAATTCCATTACAGGTGGTTTTAATTTTGAGGAGGGCCTTGAAAAACAGTGAATGAATTGAGCTGCAATTAATTAAAAGCATATTCTGAAAATCCTCTGAGATAAGAGACAAAGATTTTTATATATTTTTATTTAGTTTTTGGTGCGTGTGTGTGTGTGTGTGTGTGATTGTGTATGTGTGTGGGGATATTTTTTGACTGTATTAGAATTCAAGCATTCAATTCTACCACAATGAAATAATACCATTACATTTGATTATCTATCAATAATTATATCTATTTCCCAAATATAACTACATATTTATGAGGCTAGGGTTTTATGAACATAGGCAAGGTGGGTGAAGTGACTTTGCATAGTCACTTTGGTTCTCCTTTATCATGGTGATAAATGGGTGATATAAGGCTGCACCTGGAGTTATTCTCTTCCTGGAATCAAGGTGCAGAAGAAGTTCACACAGACTCAGAAAAGTCAGCCTGTCTCTGAATTGTGGGTTCTGGTTTACGGGTGAGTAGCATAGAACTGCTTCATCTAAACTGCGGCCTTATAGAGGACTTGACTGTCAAGTGGATCCAAACCTGTATCTCTTTCTAATTCATCTGGAGTCTTAAATCTCCACTGGCCGTCCTCCTGCAGGGACTAGTACTTCTTAGTGAATATTCCCTGGCTCAAAAGTTCATTGGGAGGAAAACCCAGTGCTTCAATAATGGTCTTTTGGTTTTTGTAAGGTGTGCTAGAGAAGGGGTGGTCACCCAAGTACAGACTCACAAGAATACAGCCCAGAGACCACATGTCTATGACTTCAGTCAGAGGTAGGCTAGGCTAACCTCTGGAGCCGGTAAAGCCTTTGGCTGCACCCGCATTCCCAATTCCAGCTCTTGATTTTGGGTAGGCTAGACCAAAGTTAATCAGTTTCACCTTAAAAGGATGAAATTTCTGATCAACAAGCATCACATTGTCAAGCTTGAGGTCCGTGTGCACCACACCCATCTGTTTGAGGCCAATAAAGGCCACCAGAAGCTGCTGAGCAATTGGTCTGATCTCATTCAGCGGTTAGATACCCCATTTGTTCAACATGTCCTGAAGACTGATATCCAACATGTCAAAAACCAGGCATTTCTGGTCTTCCCAAACAAAAGAGTCAATGAATTTGACAATGTTGTTTCTGTCAGGATCCAGCTGTCCGACATAGTGGAGCAGGTGCAGTTCTTCTCTGAAAGTGCTCTTGCCTCCCTTCATCATTTTCACTGTCACAGCCTCAGGTGTGTGAGGCTTGAAGCAGTGCATGACTTTTCCATAAAGCCCTTCACCGAGGAGCTACAGGGTTCTGTACTCCTGGATAATATATGGTGCCTGGTCCAACATATTTGCATTTTCTCTATGTTCTGACACCTCATTGTCAATGCTCTCATGTTCTCTGGATGAGTGGAGGGAATCACACTGATTTTGCATTGTCTCCTTTGGGTCGTCTTTAGTGAGTAGTTCCTGGGGGTCACTGGGGTTTTTGTTAATTACTCTGGTCATCATGTCTCGTGCCCAGTTTGTATAGCCACTTTGGTCCTCCTCCAAGTACTTCATGGTAATCCAGGTGCAGAAGTTCACAAATGCTCAGAAAGGTTAGCCTGTCTCTAAATTCTGGGTTCTGGATGGTCATCTGTCTTCTGTCCTTGGTCCACTGTCATCTGTAGTCTGTCCACTCTCATCGGTCCACTGTCCTCTGTCCTGTGCTATTTTGCCTGTCATCTGTCCTCCATTTTGTCCTTTGTCCACTGTCCCGGTCCTCTGTACATGTAGAACACCCCCAGCGTGGCGTCTCTCCAAACTATGGATAATCTGTTGTGTGTGTAATGAGAGTGTAACGTGCTCACAGTCTTGCGCTCCTGCTTGATCTCCTGGAGGAACTTGGTGAGCTCCACACAGATGGAGGTCATCATGTTCTCCGCCACCACCTCCCTCTGCCCCGCGTAGTCATTCAGCTCGCTCAGGATGTCCTGGAACGACGCGTGGTTGCTGAATCTGCACAGAGGGGACACAGAGGACTCGTGAGGACAGAGGATAGTGGAACTGTACAGAGGACCAGGAGAGTGGATAGAGGACAAATACCAGGACAGAGGACTGTAGACCAGGACAGAGGATCAGGACAGTGGACAAAGGACAGGATGGAGGACAGAATAGGACAGGACAGACAACAGTGGACAGACGACAGATGACAGCGAAGAGTGGGCATAGACAACGGACAGAGGACAGTAAACAGTGGACAGGACAGAGGACAGCGGACAGAAGACAGAGGACCAGGGCTGAGCACCAGGACAGTGGACAGCAGACAGATGACAGTGGACAGAAGACAGTAGAGAGAGGACAGAAGAATGGACAGTGGGCAGAGGACAGAGGACAGCAGACAGCGAATTTACGAATCCTGCTATGGCCACGCCACAGTTTGCCAAACTCTGCTTCTGATGGTTGAGCTTCAGGCAAGACTGAAACACATGATCAGCATCAATGGAAGATGAAGAAGATGAGAAAGTAAGAAGACTGTTTTTCACCACTGGAACTAAAGAGTCATAGGCTCATGTGTTTAGCTGAGTACCACTGTTCATCATTTACAACGTGAACAATCTCATATTAACATTTGGCTCATCTCACACGTGTTGAAGACACAAGGTCACGTGACATAATCACATGACACACTGAAGCGTGGATTAGATAGGCCAGACCAAACCTACGTTAGGAAGCCAATTAGTGGGCAACAAATAGTTTTTTAGGTATGAAAATAAATAATGTAATAAGGGCAACCGCACATAATTAAAAAGAATAATCACCAATTTCCAACACTGAAGTTTTAATGAGTAACAGATGCAATGATGTGGCCAAATATCAATAATGGAGCCTATTATAGGCCGACATTAGAGTCAGAAAATAAAAACTGTTCATCACACAGTGACATTTGAAGTGTAGCAGAGGAGAACAGAGGTAAACCAGAGGCAATTTAAATGTTCATACAATCAAGAAAATGAATACTGTTTAATTATGTACAGTTGCCCACATTACATTATTTATTTTCATACCTAAAAAACTATTTGTTGCCCACTATTTGGCTTCCTAACGTAGATTAGGTCTAGTCTACCTAATCCACGCTTCAGTGTGTCATGTGATTACATCACGTGACCTTGTGTCTTCAACACGTGTGAGATGAGCCAAATGTTCACGTTGTAAATGATCAACAGTGTTACTCAGCTAAACACATGAGTCTATTACTCTTTAGTACAGTGGTGAAATAAAACAATCTTCTTACTTTCTCATCTTCTTCATCTTCTACAAAGTTCAGTGAACTGTGGTGTGACCATAGTAGGATTCATAAATTTGTCAGTGGACAGAGGACAGGACAGAGGACAGGACAGGGGACAGGACAGGGGACAGGACAGAGGACAGGAGAGAGGACAGGACAGAGGACAGGGCAGGGGACAGGACATTGGACGGAAGACAGTGGACAGTGGACAGAGGACAGGGCACAGTAGGGGTGGGCGATATCTTGATATTTTAAATATGTCGAGATATTTTTTAAACTCTATATGGATTCTGACATATATATCGATATACTGCTTATATTCAGTTCTGATTTCACTGCTTTGCTTGTTTGCCTTCTCTGTCGTCGCCTCTGCGCGCTGCCGCCTCCATGATTTTGCTGCTTGTGTCTCATTCACTATCGCTGTGAAAGCCGTAAGTTGGTGCCAGTGAAAAACTTCTGGCATCACGAACCTTTTCCACCATTTATAGACAAAACCATCAGCAGCACATCCTCTGTCACAGAGAGAACACTCATATGAACACTGAGTCGTGTCCTTTAGTCCGAAAGAATCTGAACAGCATGAGCGGCACAAGGAGCACGCTGTTTATGCAAATTAGCCATGCGCTTTTAAGTTTCATTTCTGTAAAACGTAAACACGTGTGTTAAAACACATTATAATCTCAAACGGCCTGATGTGGCTCTGGAGTCATTCTGCTTTATTTGTTGTAAAGTTTAGTAATGTAAAATGTATTTATGTAAAAGATTTTAATCAATAATCTGCTGCAGTGTCACTTGTACAATAGTGTTTGGAAACGTTGGGTTTGATCTGCAGTGGATTGTGGGATTAAACCTCAGAGCTCCTTCCTGCTGGAAAGGAACAAAGATCTGTTAAAATAAGGAACCTCCCGAGCTTCCTCTGCTGAAGGAGCTCATGGTTCTGGTTCTGTTTCTGAATAACAGAGTTAATGCAAAGATGAGCTTGAGCTGAGTTGTTTTATTTATGAATGAAAAGAAGGCAATATGTATTTCTTTTATTTTACTGTTAGATTATTATTTATGTAATCAGGGATTTTTGTAATCTTAAACGTGGCAGAAGAACTTTGTTCCTACATGAACTGTCTACTTCATGCACTTCAATAAAAAAAAACTTGTGGAATTTGGCAGATTTGTTTTTGCAGTTTGCAGTTTTAGGGGGTTATTTTTTCCTATACAGATATTGAGATATATATCATATATAGAGATATAGGAAAATATATCGAGATTTATTTTTTGATCCATATCGCCCAGCAGGACAGAGGTCAGACAGCAGATGGCAGGACAGAGGACAATGAACAGAAAACAGAGCACCAGGACAGAGGACAGAGGACAGAGGACAGAGGACAACTCTCACGTACTTGCACTCCTGCTCCTCCTTGCTTCCTTTCTTGTACTTCTTGGTGAGGTTCCTGAAACAGACAGTTGAGTTCAGTTCAGTGACAACAGCAGCTGAACACACATAGAACAAACTGACATTACACACAACCAGAAGAACACTGCTGATCACAACAACGTGACAAGCCAGAGAATAAAACACAGATCACTAAAATGTTAATAACTGAACATGTTAAAAGTTCATTAAAATAAGTCTGTACTGAAGCGAAATAGTGTTTTTATTTTTGGGTAAAAGAGCTGCTTTCCTGGGGGCACAGTTAAACGCCCATATTAGGCCATTTTCTGATCCATGTCCTAATGTTGTTTCCTCATCACAAACATCTGGAGCTGTGTTTGGTTTCCTTCACACATGTTTCACACACAAACCCTGCATATTTGAGCGAACTAACACAAAACACTATGTTCTAACTTGTGATGTCATGTGGTAATACAGGAAGTGCTCCAGTGTGTTTTTAAACTCCACACACCTTCACTAGAATCATTTGGACAATTTCAACCCTGGAATTGTCAATCCCCACTGAACTAAATGTAAAAGGTAGATGTAAACTTGAAAACTTCCACTCTGTGACATCGCAAGGTGGAACAGTTTTGTGCTTTGGAGATGTAGACAGACTAATGATGCAGGATTATTCAAACATGTGTGAATGAAACGAAACACAACTCCAGGTGTGTGTTTTTGACAAGGTAACAGCAAGACTTAAAGCTCACAAATAGGCCTGTAACGATAACAGATTTTGCTGGACGATTAATTGACCAAGAATTTATTGCGATAAAGGATAATATTGACATTTTGAGACCAATTTCAACTCATATAATGACCATGGAATAAAAATGCAAATACATCCTCTCAATGATCAATAAACCTTATTTTCTAAAGAACATTTAACAAAGAAACTGTAAGACAAACAAAAACAAAAAGCCTAAATAAAATAGACTCGTTAACATAAGAATAGGGATATATCGTATCGCTTAATGTGATGATACAGTATTGATATTGTGGGTTGCTGTATCGATATATCGCCAAGAGTATTTTTTGGTATATTTTACTCAATTATTTTGTTACAGAGCTAAAGTTTTGGTGCTAGTTTAGAGCAAGGAAACCCACGACACAGGATGCTGTTTCACTATGAGGGAGTCTCTTTCCTGTCTGGTGTCGTGTCAGTGTCTTGTGGGATTTCAGTGGATTTCGGGCTCTAGATTAGTTCTGTCGCTCTGGTATTTCTTTATGTCGGCTGTTGGGGTTTGAGACATTTCTTCTCGTCGTTTGCGCTCGCTGCATTTCACGCACGTGGCGTAAGAGACATGTCTCGCTCACCAGTGTTGATTCGGCATCGTGACTTGTTTTGGCACACGGAGATGAACTGTTTTGGTTCTGACAGCGGCTCGAGCTTGTGTTGCGGCTTCATGTTTAGCCGCACAAACAGCAGCGCTTTCTGCACTGCGCGTATCTGCTGTGTTGATAAATTACGCTTGTTAAACGAGAGGAGTCAGAGAGCGATAGACGCCTTCTAACATTCAATCTCTTTGAGGGCAAGAGAGAGCGAGGAAAACAAACAAGCTGCAAATAGAATTTATCGAGGCCACAAAAGTTATCAAGCTCATTAAAAGTTATCGTACGATTAATTGATTTATTGATTATCGTTACAGGCCAACTCACAAGAGTCAATTTTGTGCAATATAAGACCTGTAAATGACTTTATTGCACCAGTTTATTTTATAATGTTTTTAAGACAGTAAAATAGTGATAGTTTCTTTGCAGCCATGACAAAGTGAGTTTAGTCTGGCTCTGTGTGGGATTTATGCAAAGCAGCTTTTCTATTGTGTTCCGGTTTTACATAACATTTGTAAATCTGGAGTAGTTCAGTTGGACTTTCTGCACTGCACCAGGATTCATAACAGCACATTCACACACTACTTTTACATTTACACCAGGCCTAGTCCCATTTGAACAGGGTTATAAAAACATTTAAACAACTTAGATTTGAGAGGTCCACTCTTGTCCCAGTCTACAGTCTGATGTTTTCTACTCCTCATCACACCCTGAAGTCGTGTTTTGTTTCATTCACACATGTTCAACACACAAACCCTGCAGATTTAGGCTTAGAGTGACCAGATTTTCAAAAGATTTCACCACTTTGTGGTTATTGGTAATACTACAACTGTGAGACAAGTGCGTAATTAAGAAAAATTGTTCTGCACTCAGCCCATCCATGACTAACATGTGAGTCAGTATAGTCACATTTTCTTTGTGTTTTAGTCATTTTTAAGCAGATTTTCTGTATTTTACCTAAACAAATGACAGTTTATGCTTCTCATTACTGTAAGCAGGGATCAGATTGGTCAAAAATATTGACACCTGGGACATTTCTTGTATAAAACTTGGACAAATCACTGCTTTTGTATAAATCTGCTGGGACAGGGGACACAGGCTCAAACCTGGGACTGTCCCGGGTAAATAGGGACATCTGGTCACACTAATTTAGGCTGAGTTCTTCTCTCAAAGTCCACACACCTTCACTAGAATCATGTGGATGACTTCAGCCCAGGATTTCTCAAACTTTGAAGTAACAGCTATTGTTTTATCCTAACTGAAACTGCTTCACTCTTTGGTGAATCCATAGTTATTACAGATTTTCTGTTGACAATCCCAACTGTACAAAAGGTTAAAAAAATAAAATAAAATTTTAAAGCAACTACTTCAGGTTATTCTAGAGTATTGATGAGTACAGTAGTTCAATTGAGGCTAAAAATAGGTGTTAGATCAAATACTACCACTAAATGACATCACAAGGTGGAACAGAGCATTTTGGAGGATTAAAAGGAAACTTATTTATGACTTATCACTTATTTATGATCTGAGAGTTGTCTGTATGAGCGGTGAGTTTTGCAAATGTGTTGGTTTTGGAGCCACTTTTGGTTCTTTCTCATTGGTTGGAGCATAGCAACTGTAAGCTCCTACACATAAACACAGAGTGACCAGACGTCCATGTTTACCCGAGACAGTCCCAGTTTTGAGTCCTGTGTCCCCTGTCCCAGCAGAATTATACAAAACCACTGATTTGTCCCAGTTTTATACAAGAAATGTCCCAAGTGTCCCTGTTTTTGATCAATCTGATCCCTGCCAACAGTAAAGAGAGGCATAAACTTTGTCATTTGTTTTAGGTAAAATACAAAAAAGTTGCTTAAAAATGACCAAAACACAAAGAAAATGTGGCTAGACTGACTCACGCATTAGTCATGAATGGTCTCTGCAGAACAGTTTTCCTTAATTATACACTTGTTTCACAATTTTATTATTACCATCACCCCTAACCAAGAGTGTCCTAGTTTTTGATTTTAAAATCCTGGTCACCCTACCCTAGAAAACTCTATATTTATAATCTTTGACACCGGTGGATGATTATGTATCTGAGTTGTTTGGCATAGTTCTGCTCGATCTCACTCCTCTCCTTCAAAGCCCTTGTTCACCCCTACATCACTAAACAATGTTATATGGCTGTTATATCGACTATCGGCACCTGCAAAGCCCTTGTTATTAGTATTATATCCAATCCAAAAAACACATGGTCCAACCCTAAATAGGGTGACCAGATGCTCCTATTTACCCCGGACAGTCCCAGTTTTGAGCCTGTTTGTGTTTTGGTCGTTTTTAAGCAGTTTTTCTGTATTTTACCTAAATTTACAATTTGTGTTACTGTTGGCAGGGATCAGATTGATCAAAAACAGGGACACTTGGGACATTTCTTGTATAAAACTGGGACAAATCAGTGGTTTTGTATAATTCTGCTGGGACAGGGGACACAGGACTCAAAACTGGGACTGTCTCGGGTAAACATGGACGTCTGGTCACTCTGTGTTTATGTGTAGGAGCTTACAGTTGCTATGCTCCAGCCAATGAGAAAGAACCAAAAGTGGCTCCAAAACCAACACATTTGCAAAACTCATCGCTCATACAGGCTCGTCTCAGATCATAAATAAGTGATAAGTCATAAATAAGTTTCCTTTTAATCCTCCAAAATGCTCTGTTCCACCTTGTGATGTCATTTAGTGGTAGTACTTGATTTAACAGCTATTTTTAGCCTCAATTGAACTACTGTACTCATCAATACTCTAGAATAACCTGAAGTAGTTGCTTTTATTTTTAAATATTTTTTTTTCCTTTTTGTGCAGTTGGGATTGTCAACAGAAAATCTGTAATATCTGCAGATGCACCGAGGAGTGAAGCAGTTTCAGTTAGGATAAAACAATAGCTGTTACTTCAAAGTTTGACAAAAACTGCATTAACGCCATTAACGCAGTTTTTATTGTTCATTTATTTTTACTGTAAACATCTGTTGCTCACTGGCTTTTATTTTGAAAAAGTCCACCGCCAGTGTTTCTTTAAGTTTAACGTCTTTTCTTTACACTTTTTTCACTTTTTTCACATGAGTTTGGACATGAGTTCGAGTGCGATTAATGCGATTAATATTTTTTATTTTTGCCCTGCCCTAAAAAAAAAACAAAACACATCGGTCGGAGCCTAGAATAGGGTGACTAAACATTCCTGTTTACCCAGTTTTGAGCCAGTGTCCCCTGTCCCAGCAGATTTAGCCAAAACCACTGATTTGTAACAGTTTAATATAAGAAATGTCAGAGGTGTCAATATTTTTGACCAATTTGATGGCCGCCAACAGTAAAGAGAGGCATAATCTGTCATTTGTTTTAGGTAAACTACAGAAAAGCTGCTTAAAAATGACCAACACAAGAAAATGTGGTTATACTGACTCACATGTTCGTCATGAATGGCAGAGAGCAGAACAATTTTTTTAAATTTCTTGTTATTATCAACCACCACAAACTGAGGATGTCACAATTTTTGATTTTGAAAAATCTGGTCAGCTACATAAAGAGCCTGTTTTCTCTTCCACTGACCTACTGTAAAGTGAATATAATGTCTGTATATATGTTACTGGACCTGCATTGATATGGAGATGAGCTGGGAATAGTCGTGGGCATGCTCCTTATTTATGAATATAATTAATTAGCACGGCGCGCACGCATTTACCTCTAAAGGCTGATAGTGGTAGTTTACTTATTTTGTTTACTGGCTAGAATGTCATTAGGCCGACCTACTGTCTTTAAATATGACTTTAAAGAGACAAAATAACAGTAAATGTAGTCTAAACAAACCCAATTTAAAATGTAATAGAGACAAATTTAAGTTTGAGAGTCAGTTGAAGATTTTTTACAAGAATTTTGACATTACAAAAAAAATGTTATATGGCTGTTATATTGTTATCGGTGTTATATCCCATCCAAAAAAACTAGGGCCAGGCACGTTGATGCGTTAATTTTGCGTTAACTAATTAATTATTGCCGACAATTATTTTAACGCTGTTAATGCAGATTTTATTGTTCATTTATTTTGACTGTAAACGTCTGTTACTCACTGGCTTTTATTTTGAAAAAGTCCACTGCGAGTGTTTCTTTAAGTTTGATGTCTTTTCTTTACACTTTTTTCACTTTTTTCACATTACATTCACATTAATCGCGATTAATCACATGAGTTCGAGTGCGATTAATCGCGATTAATATTTTTTATTTTGGCCCAGCCCTAAAAAAAACAAAACACATTGGTCGGAGTCTAGAACAGAGTGACCAGACGTTCCTATTTACCCAGGACAGTCCCAGTTTTGAGCCTGTGTCCCTTGTCCCAGCAGATTTATACAAAACCAGTGATTTGTTCCAGTTTTATACAAGAAATGTCCCAGGTGTCCCTATTTTTAGGGCCCGACCGATATGGATTTTGTTGTGGCCAATATGATACCGATAAAATGGGAGCTGGAGCTGCCGATATAATCACTGATATATGTAAGGCAAGGCAAGGCAAGTTTATTTGTACAGCACAATTCGTACACAAAGTAATTCAAAGTGCTTTACAGAATAAGAAATACATTAAAATCATAATAAAAACAAATCAAAACATAAATAATCATGAAGATTAAAATTAAAAAAAGAGAGACATAAATTGGAGAGAAGAGTGCGGAATGAAAACCTTTCAGTTATATGCACAGTTAAACAGAAATGTTTTGAGTCTGGATTTAAACAGCGTCACAGAAGAGTCTGTCTCACATGTTCAGACTGTTCCAGGTTTTAGCTGCATGAACCTGAAACGCTGACTCCCCTTGTTTAGTCGTGACTCTGGGCACCAGCAGGAGGCCGGTCCCTGAGGTCTTCAGAGTGCGAGATGGTTCATATGACACTAACATGTCACAGATGTACTTTGGTGCTCAGACATGGAGAGACTTGTACACAAGCAGAGCTGCTTTAAAGTCTATTCTCTGAGGCACAGGAAGCCAGTGCAGAGACCTGAGCACAGGACGCATGTGCTCGTACTTCCTAGTTCAAGTAAGGACCCGAGCTGCAGAATTCTGGATGTTCTGCAGCGTCTCACAGCTCGTTTGGAGAGAGCAGTGAGCAGACCATTACAGTAGTCTAACCTACTGGAGACAAACGCATGGATAAGTTTCTCCAAGTCTGATTTAGACAGTAAACCTTTGATTTTTGCTATGTTTTTAGATGGTAAAAGGCTGCAGATGTTATTGATTTGATGTGACTGTTAAAGTTCAAGTCTGAGTCCATTATTACCCCTAGATTTCTTGCCTGATTTAAAGGTTTTAGAGAGAGAGACTGGAGGTGACTGCTGACACTGTCCCTTTGTTTCTGTGGACCAAACACTATGACTTCAGTCTTGTCAGAGTTTAGCTGGAGAAAGTTGTTTTGCATCCACACACTGATCTGTTGGATGCAGTGACCAAGTGAGTCCACTGGTCCATAGTCTCCTGCTGCCAGAGAGACATAGATCTGAGTGTCATCTGCATAATTGTGGTAGGACACGTTATTGCTGCTTATTAACTGGCCTAATGGCAGCATGTAGAGATTGAACAACAGGGGGCCCAGGATTGACCCCTGAGGCACCCCACAGGTCAGGGCCATGTCATCTGTCATCTATGTAGTGATGTAAAAATTCACTGTAAATCTTCAATTGTTTAAAAAACTTAGGTTTGGCTCTGGTGGATTTTAAATTGGGTTTATTTAGGCAACATTTATTGTTCTGGCTCTTTGTGTCATATTTACAGACAGTAGGTCGGCCTAATAGCATTTTTGCATCACATTCTAGCTACAAGTGATGGGTATTGTTTTGTTGCAAGCAGGACTAAGCCATGTCTAAAGCAGGACTAAACCAGAACTGAACCAGGACTGAAAAAGGACTAAACCAGGACTAAAACAGATCTAAACCATGTGTAAAACAGGACTAAGCATAATCTGTCATTTGTTTAGGTAAAATACAGAAAAGCTGCTTAAAAATGACCACAACACAAAGAAAATGTGCCTATACTGACTCACACGTTAGTCACAGTTTTCCTTAATTACAAACTTGTTTCACAATTTTATTATTACCATCACCCCTAACCAAGAGTGTCCCAGTTTTTGATTTTAAAATCCCGGTCATCCTACCCTAGAAAACTCCATATTTATAATCTCTGACACCCGTGGATGATTATGTACCTGAGTTGTTTGGCATAGTTCTGCTCGATCTCGCTCCTCTCCTTCACAAACTTGACGTATCTCTCCACCAGGTCCAGCCCCGACTGCGTGTGCTTGTCGATGACGTCGTTCTGGTCCTGCAGGCCACAGAACAAACCAGGGTCAGCGGAGGAGAAACACACTGAGAGTTACTTCACCGTGACATCACTCAAGTCCAAGCGCAAAGCAGCGGTCCAAGAAATGACACCGGCATGAGTGAAAAGGATTTTGGGAAACCGCTACTCACGTAAGAAGAATTAACTGTCTGATTTATGATTTCAAGTCGGAGGTGCGTTGCGTAACTTTTCCGGTGGAGTCTCCGTCGAACGCTTTTCTCCGTGGAGATGTTTTCGTTTTGTCTGGAATGTTTCACAGTGTGACATTAAACCTTTCTATCTTCACGGAGACCAAACCAGACCAAGTGACAGGTCAGATCTGTGGAGAGGCGACCCCGCTCACAGTCAGAAAGCCTGTTTTTTGAGGCATTTTTGAATTGAATAAATGTAAAGTAGAGCTGTTTAATGTCATACTGTGGAACATTCCAGGCAACATTCCAGAGCAATAACGTCTCCATAGAAACAAGCAGGTGACGGATCCCTCTGACCAAAAAGTTACATAGTGCACCTTTAAAGTGGTTAAGAAGACGATGATATTTTCAAAGGATAGACCAAAAATTTGAAAACTGTGCTAGAATTAAACCAGGTCTAAACTGAAACCGAGATCTAAACTAAGTCTTGGCTTGGACTATATCAGAACTAAACCAGGTCCAAACTAGAGCTAAGTCAGGTTGTAAAGGAACAGTCCGTAATTTTGGACATAAGGCCTCATTTCCTAGTGAGCCAGAGTGTTGGAGACGTGTGGAGACACTTTTTGAAATCTTCCATCCAGTCCTTGTATTTGCAGAGGTCACTGGTGCTAGGCTAGTGCATGTCAATGGCCATAGTTCTCCTGCCACTAAAAACAGTCTTACCCACTCCACAAAACACCTGAAACAAATCTATTATTACACCAGACTGTCCATGTGAATGTCTGTGTTGATAGAATAATTTTAGAAGTAAAACCAACCTTGCATTTGAAGGATTTAGTTGTACTTCCTGATAGAAAGCTCGGCAGCGGCGGACTGACATATGAGAAAATAGTCCCTCAACATGTGACGATTCATGCGATACAATGTTAGTTTTATTTCAAACATAACAGCTTTTAAAAGCCTGATCCCGTCAGATCTCAGAAGCTCAGCAGGCTGGGCCTGGGTAGTACTTGGATGGGAGACCGCTAGGAATTCCAGGTGCCCCAGTGGGGCGCCAGTGGCAAAAACTGTCGTTGTGTCCTTAGGCAAGACACTTCACCCACATTGCCTAGTATGAAAGTGGTGTGAGCATGAGTGGAGGTGTTGGTCGGAGGGGCTGATGGCGCAGATTGGCAGCCTCGCTTCCATCAGTCTGCCCCAGGGCAGCTGTGGCTACAGTAGTAGTTTACCACCACTGAGTGTGGAGTGACTGAATAATGAACTGTAAAGCACTTTGGGTATTTTGAAAGGCTCTATATAAATGCTATCAATCAATCAGTCTGGTGTAATAATAGATTTGTTTCAGGTGTTTTGTGGAGTGGGTAAGACTGTTTTTAGTGGCAGGAGAACTATGGCCATTGACATGCACTAGTCTAGCACCAGTGACCTCTGCAAATACAAGGACTGGATGGAATGATTTTAAAAAGTGTCTCCATACGTCTCCAACACTCTGGCTCACTAGGAAATGAGGCAATATGTCCAAAATTACGGACTGTTCCCTTTGACTGGGACCAAACCTACTCATTGGTTTCATATCAATACTAAAAAAAGTCACAGTCACAGCACAGAAATGAACCTTTCCTGAACAGTTTAGCTCTTTTAGTTTAGTTTAGAATGATGTTGAGTTGTATCAGAACAAGTATAAGAGCACATAGACTAGTATACACCCATGGACCACTATGGAAACTGAAAAAAAGAACTTGGAAGATTTACTAGAAAAAATCCTCATAACAATTTGCACTTGCACTTTAATAATGTTACTGTTGTAATATCAGGCACAATTTACTTGTCAGTATTAAGTAAAATGCACTTAACACCATTAACTGTCATGAGTTTACTGATTGTTGTTACTAATTGTTACTCTTTTTTAAGTTAGAAGTCATATTTATGTAAATAAATAAAATAAAATATTTAAAATGTTGTCATATTTAATTGTATTGCGATGAAGTAATGAAGTAAATATTATATGTCTTGTATTTACTGATGTAGAATAAATGGTAAATGAAATGATCATGTTTGTATCGCACTTTTCCACCTTCAAGGCTTGAAGCGCTTTACATCAAGGAACCACACACACACAAACACACAAACACACACACACACACACACCAGTGTACACACACACTAGGGGCGAGGTGAGTTAAGTGTCTTACCCAAGGACACAACAACAGCATTCATCTGTGGGAGCAAGATTCGCACCACCAGCCTGTGGGTCAGTGGAGCTGATGCTCAACCAATGATGTTTAATATCAAAAGTGGGATTCAAACTGCTAACCTTCAGATCAGTGGGCAAATGCTTAACCAGTAGAGCTCCTGTCGCCCCAGCCTCAAATACATAACTTTTCTTTATCTAGAAGGACTGTGGTATGACTTGGTGTTTGTGGGTTTGTGAGGAGCGACTGTAAAACCTTGTTGTGTTGGTGAACTTACTCAATAAACACAATACTGCAACTACAGTCAAATAAGTACATTTTGTCCATTGCTGTTAAATAAGTTGTAGTTCTCACAGAATTATTTCAGTGTAAAAATTACCACAGCAGATTTAATATATTTTACTACTCAAAGAAGTGATTTTTTTCAGTGTACCTGGACCACTGAAGTATTACACACATATAAAACCACATGGAAATAGAAAAAAAAGCACTATGAAGCCAAGTTATAATACTGTTACCTCCTCAAAAACACACCTGGACTTGTGTTTTGTTTGAGTAACCCTTTATTATTAGTCTGTCTACATCTCCAAAGCTCCAAATGATCTGTTCCAGCTTGTGATGTCATGAAGAGGTAGTTTTTAAGTTCACAGTTGGCCATTTCCAGAGCTGAAATCATCCAAATGATTCTAGTGACGGTGTGTGGAGTTTTGACTCAGCTTAAATGTGCAGGGTTTGTGTGTTAAACAGTGTTGGGAGTAACGTGTTATAAAAGTAACAAACTACTGTAATGTGTTGCTTTTTGCTGTAACGCAGTCATGTTCGGCATTACAGGAGAAAAAATGTAATATTTTACTTGGTACAAATGTCAGTAACATGTGTTACAATGCTTTTTTAACCTGGATTGAAGTGGTGGGTTTTTCGTTTTTTTTTCATGCAAATTTGCTAAAATCACCGCGATATCAGCAGCAGTGAAACGCCGGGAAACCTCAGGTGACCGCGGGCGAAAGGACCAGTGCAGAACTCCCACGCTCCACAGGGCTAATCACAACTGACGCCCGATCGTGCCTTAGACCTGGTTTAGTTTTGGTTTAGACCTGGTTTAGTCCTGGTTCAGTCCTGGTTCAGTCTTGGTTCAGTCCTGGTTTAGTCCTGGTTCAGTCCTGGTTTAGTCCTAGTTTAGTCCTGGTTTAGACCTGGTTCAGTCCTGGTTCAGCTCTGATTCAGTTTTGGTTTAGTCCTGGTTCAGTCCTGGTTTAGGCCTGGTTTAGTCCTAGTTTAGTCCTGGTTTAGACCTGGTTCAGTCCTGGTTTAGTTCTGGTTTAGTCCTGGTTTAGTCCTGGTTTAGTCCTGGTTCAGTTCTGTTTTAGTCCTGGTTTAGTCCTGGTTCAGTCTGGGTTCAGCTCTGATTCAGTTTTGGTTTAGACCTGGTTCACTCCTGGTTTAGTCCTGGTTTAGACCTGGTTTAGTCCTGGTTTAGTCCTGGTTTAGTCCTGGTTCAGTCCTGGTTCAGTCCTGGTTTAATCCTGGTTTAGTCCTGGTTTAGTCCTGGTTCAGTTCTGTTTTAGTCCAAGTTTAGTCCTGGTTCAGTCCATATACGGCACAAAAGTTCAGCATCTTCGCAATTATTTTGGTGAGAGTAACTTAAAGCGCTGTAATAGTCATGTAATGTTTTACATTTTAAATGCAGTAATATTGTAATGTCACAAATGAGTTTGAAATGACAGTAACAAGTCATAAATAACACATTACAGTTTTGAAGTTTAACATGCGTGAGTGAAACAAAACACAACTCCAGGTCTGTTTGTGAGGAGGAAACATTAGAACATTAATCAGAAAACAGCATAATATTGTCCCTTTAACATTCAAATGATAACATCAGGTTGTTGTTCATTACTAAAGACACCTCACCCAAGCCATAATTGTATTTCCTGTAATCAGCTGGTGTGTGTGTGCGTGTGTGTGCTGTGAGGAGGGCGGGACTTATTGGCCTGCCGCTTGCTTCACACTGGCCCCTGGGACTGTCCGTCATTGGGTGGAGGTTCACATTATCTCAGAGCCCAGGCCTGTGCTGAGCTCTCGGAGTGTTTCCTGCAGTAAACATGCGTCACGGCAGAGGAATCGCACCCCCGCCCGCCCACTCATCCACCCACCTCACCCCCTGCCCCTCGCCCTGACCCCCGGGGGCCAAACACACAGCTCTACACCGGACTGCCAGGTTTTCAGAGAGCGACCAGAGACCCGAGCCCTTACTTTAACACAGAGCAGATTACGTTTATGTTACTTTACGTTTTAGTGTTTTGAAAATAATATAATCGAAAGCATGAACATGTTTTACCATTTTCGCTTTCTGATGTTCAGAGTAACCTCCCTTCCCTTCGCTCCCTGCGTTAAATCACTCCCCCTTCAGAACGCGACACAATTTGCCTCAATCTAATGAAACTCCTGCACGTCGCATCAGGTTTGTCAGGTAGTTGTGTGCAGTTTTGTATCATGTTTTTGTATATTTATGGAGAATTGTCGTGTGGAAGCATGAATGACGTAGCGTTGGACAGAATCACACAGGTAACTGTAACAGGGCCCAGGACAGATCTCTAGATTACTCAGTAAGTGTGTAACGATATCCAAGTCTCGTCACGGTATGAACCTCACAGTACGATATTTATTGCGATATCGTGGGAAAGTCCATGATGTGGGGAGGCTCACAATTAGAGATGTAACAATATCCAAATCTCACTATGATATTTATTGCAATATTTTGTGGAGGCGAACAAAACTGTGAATGTGCTACTTTTTCCTCTTAAAATGCCTTGACAAGTCTTAAGAACTAAAACTTAAAAGTGCTTAGAACTGTTATTTCTTCATGTAATCTACACTGAAATGGAGCAAAGGATCATGGTCTATGTAGTTCCCTCTGTCTCTGCCCCATAGCTCTTCATTTAAGCAAAGAGACTTGTCATTTTATATTGTGATGGTCCACGTATTGTGAGAACTTTGACAATACGATATCACGATATTTCGGTTATTGTTACATCCCTATTACTTAAACATGTATGGATGACAGAAAAACCTCTTCAGGCAGGTTTTGATGATGGAACGTTATAATGAAATAGAAGCTTAAAAAAGTAGATAGAGCAAAATGCCCCGTCTTTAAACATGCCTCTGTTGGTACGATCTGAATGAAGCATCATTTTTCTGACAAAAGTTCTGAAATTGGGAGGTCACACTAGATGATTGTGTCTCTTTTTGGGGTTATTTGATTTTTTTTGTTATTATAGACGATATACTAGAAAGAGACCGACCGATATATCGGTTGGGGGATACAGGCCTGAAACACTGATGTTTACACGTCTTAGCGTGTGAGCTACCGGCCTTAAATCTCCAGCACAGAGCGATATTTAGTTTTGGTTGACCTGATGCCTAAAGCGTGCACACAAAGCTTTATTTGAACACTTGAGTGTGAAGACATAACAGCACAACACATCCCTGCACAGCTCTGGGAGTTAGTAGCACATTTAGGGACTGTCCACACGACTACATTTTTTGGTCAAAACGGAGAGGTTTGTATTTGTTTTGGCCTTTCATCCACACAGAACCAGCGTTCAGGTGCACGAAAACTGAGTTTTTTGAGAACGGGTTCCAGAGTGGAGGAATCTGAGAACGCCGGCATTGCATTCTCGTGTGGACAAATAAATCACAGGTTTTGGAAAACGATGACGTCACAATCCCATCATCGCCAGAGTCCTCCAATGCAGCGAAGCCTTCAGCCCTCGAACTAACCTTCACAGACCGCAAGAGCGTTGCCAAAATGGGACAGGTGTAGTCTACGGAGCAGCTCCTGTCACCCAGAAACTGAGACACACTGCTGGCGCCAATACTAACAACACACACCACAGATTACACACACGGATCAATAACAAAGACTATGTTTACACTGAAACGAATCCGTGTATCACCGTATCAGAAACAATCTGTGTCCAGACACGTTGTTTCTGTGTCCACAAGTCTTCCCTATCCACACAGCTTTGAGCATATTTGTTTACATTTTACAGAAACGACACTTAAAACCACATGGTCCATTTGCATAAACTAAGCACTCAAAAAACAGCTCATTATTGAGCACTGATGAGGTTCAGCTTCTGTCCGAAGTTGAAGGACACGACTCAGTGGAATATATGGGTTCTTTCTGTGACTTATGTTTAACTTTTGCAAAACAATATATTTCTGGGATACATCTAAAATCAGCTAAATTACCTGAAAGTTTAAAAAAACGGTGATGAGATACTCATTATTAAATATTATTATTGTGAAGAGCTCCACATACAGGTGTGGAAGATATTTTACTATACTGGATTTACTGATCCGACATGTGTGTGGACGCACATTTTTTTCAACCCGCAAAGAAAAAAATCCAGGAATGTTGTCATGTGGACGTAACCTTAAATGAGAGAATTTGAGGGGAATAATCACAATTGCTATCAGCCCAAATAAATAAATAAACATTATTTCAAAAACTCATCTTTTATGTTCACAGTTTTGCTTATGACTGGTACAGTTTTCCTCTGACAATAAGAGAAAGTCCATGTCTGTCCACATTCAAACTGCACTTAAACTGTGGATGAAGGAAATCCAGGTCTGTGACACGTTTGATCTGGACTTTTACAAAGTAGTAATCCAAGAAACGACACAAGTATGACTGAACAGGATTTGAGGAAACTACTGCTCATGTAAAAGGAATGAACTGTCTGATTTGTGATGTGAAGAGGAAGCTGCATTGTGTCACTTTCCTGGTGCAGATTCCGATGTTATTGCTTTGTCTGGAATGTTTCACTGTATGGCATTAAACCTTTCTAACGTCATGGAGACCAAACCAGACCAAGAGACAGGTCAGATCTGTGAAGAGGCGACCACGCTCAAAATCAGAATGCCTATTTTTCTACAGCCACATCAGCTCTCACTGGGCACGTTTTCTAACACACAAGTCAGTGGAATTGTTTCTTTTGTTAAATCATTTTAGATTAGTACTGCAATTTAAAATACATTCTAACATAATGATCTACAGGAGCCACAGATTATCACCACAGAGCAGACACAAGATATATAGACCTTCTTTAATGTGCACTGTCCCTATCAAATAAATACATAAATGAACACAGAGATTTAAGATTACATATTGTCTGACCTTGCTCACAGTCAGAACGCAGGTTTTTCTAGGTACAGTGTTGTCTGTTAGATTGTAATGCAATGGAGGTACTGTGCAATTATTGCTTATAATGTACAGGAAATGAGAAGTCTGTATTGTTCTTCGTTAATTTGGGACTGTAGAAAAAAGGGGTGGGGTTAAATAAGTATTTACTTCCTCCCACTCCTTTTTCGGACACAAGGAAAATTCTTTATTTTGCCTGTTATTATAGAATAGAAATAGTTACTTTTTGTGTTATATCTATGTATTTACGTTTTTGTCTTTTTTTATTATTTAGTTTTTTGTTTTTGTTTTTTAATTTATGTTCTATGTATTACTGTCCGAAATAAATAAACATAATAATAAAACAGTGTCTTTGAGCTATAAAACCACCTGTGATTGAATAAATGTAAAGTAGAGCTGTTTAAGGTCATACTGTGGAACATTCCAGGCAGAGCAATGACATCTCCATAGAAACAAGCAGGTGATAGACCTCCAACCAAAAAGTGACATAGTGCACCTAAAGTACCTCAAGTACCTAAACTTTTTCATTTTATTTTATTTATTTTTTTGGTTTTACTTTTATGTTCCACCATTGGTCCCTGGTTGCAGATAGCTGCTGTGACTGCAGCCTCCATGAGCTTCATTTGACTGCAACCAAACACCATGGTTGACGTCACACTAGGCCTGGGCGATATGGATCAAAAAATATATATCGATATATTTTGCTATATCTCGATATACGATATATATCTCAATATCTGTACAGGAAAAAATAACCCCTTAAAACTGAAAACTGCAAAAACAAATCTGCCAAATTCCACAAGGTCTTTTTTAAATTTTTATTAAAGTGTAAGAGATCGGCAGTTCATATAGGAACATTTAAGATTACAAAAAACCCTAATTACATAAATAATAATTTAACTATAAAATAAAAGAAATAATACATACAATACATTCTTTTCATTCATAAATAAAACAACTCAACTCAAGCTCATCTTTGCATTAACTCTGTTATCCAAACCAGAACCATGAACCAGAACTCATTTAGCAGAAGAAGCTCAGGATGTTCCTCATTTTAACAGATCCATGTTTCTGACCAGCGTCAGGAGCTCTGAGGTTTAATCCCACAATCCACTGCAGATCAAACCCAACGTTTCCAAACACTATTGTACAAGTTGCACTGCAGCAGATTATTCATTAAAATCTTCTGCATAAATTAACTTTACATGACTAAACTTTACAAAATATAAAGCATAACGACTATAGAGTCACATCAGACCGTTTGAGATTATAATGTTTGCTTGTTTACATTTTACAGAAACAAAACTTAAAAGCACATGGCTCATTTGCATAAACAGCACACCTTTGCGCTCATGCGGTTCAACTTCTTTTGAACTAAAGGACATGACTCAGTGGAATATGAGATGTGCTGCTGATGGTTTTGTCTGTAAATGCTGGAAAGTTTTCGTGGTGCTTGAAGCTTTTCACTGGCACCAACTTTCCGCTTTCACGGCGGTAGTGAGGAGTGAATGAGACACGAGAGAGCAAAATGAGGGAGGCGGGGGCACGTGGAGGCGACGACAGAGAAGGTAAACAAGCGAAGCGGCGAAATCAAAATTGAATATAAGCATCATATCGATATATACAATATGTCAGAATTCATATCGAGTTTAAGAAATATCTCGATATATTTAAAATATCGAGATATCGCCCACCCCTACGTCACACTCACTTAGTCCACTTCTGTTCTACAGTCTATGGTCTTTTTTTGTAATTTATTTTGATTTTAATTAGAATTTTTATTTATATTTTTTTATTTTGAGTTTGTAGCAAGGGAGAAACAATAATCATATATATATACGACATAAAGAACAGGAAGAAGAAAAATGTATATTAACTCGCTCCTATTCATTAAATACATTTCAAAATGATGTGGTTGCTTATGTAGCCAGGCTGGCGCCACCTAGTGCCTCCACTCAATTTCATTTCTCTCCAGCAACTAGTTCAGGAATCAAAATACACTAGTCAGTTTGCAAAAACCCCGGAAGTGCGAGTCCAAGCACCAACCAATCAGTGAAGAGCCATACATTCTGTGTTGGCAACGATTCCCGAGATCGAGGATTTAAAGCCGGAATAAAGAGAATGTTTGGTGAATTTTATCAAGAGTAAAGACGTTATTGTCCTTCTTATGAGATTTGGGCAAAGCTTAATATACCAGTTATCCTCATTAGTGTGCATTACATACGTCATGAGCAAATAACAGCGATTGGTTAAATGATAAAAAGTACCCGCCTACCATCGAGTGAACGAATTCTAACAGTGCGAGGTCAGACAGTTTGTATGAAATTAAACCAGCTGATGGATCAGGCTAGTTGCTTATGTGCATTGATCACAAAACTTAATATAACTTTAACCCAATCTTTGTTTTCCCCTTTAATTATTTTTTTATTATTATTATTATTAGTAGTATTTATTTGTTTGTTTGTTTTTCTAGATCACCCAGTGTGTCACCCACAAAAGCAAAAACTCTTTAGAATTTAAATGACTAAATGAAGCTGTGAATGTTTGGGTACTGCTGCTTCAGGTTTTTCTCCCAACCTGTTCCACGGACTGACCCCACACACAGATGTCTGTTATAACTGAAACTGCAGAAGAGAATATTTATTTGTGGTGATTTTAATATTAACTTGTTAAATCCTTACAAACATAAAATTACAGAGGAATGTATTGACACTATGTTTAAATTTGTATCCAAAAATAACGAAGCCTTCAAGGATAACAGCACATTCTGCCACGTGAATAGATCATGTTAACACTAATGACACTGAGAAACATACACTAAGTGGGTTGTTAATAAATGATATCACAGATCATCTGCCAGTTTTTACAGTTACTGACCTTAGACTGAGGAAAAAAGGGCCTGAAAAAATACAATACTACAGACGAACTCAGTCAGACCAACTATCACTGCCTTTAAAAAGAGTTGACTTTCTCAAGACTGGAATGATATATACAATATCCACAATACAGAGAGTGCATATGACATGAATTTATAAAAATATTTCTAGAATTATATAATAGAAATTGTCCAATTGTAAACAATAATAAAAAAGGTAGATATAAAGAACACCCCTGGATAAGAAAAGGTCTTCAAAAAGCGTGTCAAAAGAAAATTAGACTGTTCAGAAACTTTATAAAAAAGAGAATGACTGAGGCAGAGACTAGATATAAAACATTTAAAAACTAATTAACTACAATTTTTCGTACGAGTAAGAGAGATTATTTTAGGAAATGACTAGATTATAATAAAAACAACATTAAAGAGGTATGGAAAATATTAAGTAGTGTTATAAATAATAAACCAAAAGCAGAAAACTATCCAAAATTCTTTACCCATAATAACATAGATGAATATAACATGGTGGAGAATAACTTCAGTCAGTTCTTTGCTGATGTAGGCCCAGATCTGGCAGACAAAATCCCTGAACATACAGAGAACGCCAACCACTAACTGACAGAAACCCTCGATCCATGTTTATTGCCCGAGTGGATTAGGGATTGGCATTTGATAAAATTTTGTTAATCAGTTGTCAGGATTAATCATTAACATTTTTATATTAAAATGATCTTCATGATTATGACTATTACTAAGCTTCTGCATAAATAAACTCAACTTTACAACAGATAAACCATAAGCACTCTAGAGCCACATCAGCCTGTTTGACATTATAATGTGTTTAATGCAGCTTTGAGCAAGTCTCACAGAAACAAAACTTAAAACCACATGGCACATTTGGGATTACGTGGTTTATGCGGAGGTTCTTAGAGGCTTTTTCAAACTGTAGCTTCCACGCAATTCGCAAACTTTTTTGCGATTGCAAACAAGAATCCACGACCAGTTCGCCGCAAAACAAAGTCCGTTTTTGAGGTCGCTGAAAGAAGAGAAGGGGAAAAGGAGCAAAACCAAACTGAGGTGATTCTTGGAGATTCCTTCCAGCGATTGCGCCACTGAAGCAGACGAAGGGTCTAAGTCAGGGGTGTTCACACTTTTTCAGCATGTGAGCTACTTACAAAATGACCAATCAAAATGATCTACCTAATACAAAGCCAAGCAAACTGCACTGAAACACTCTGTGCCCCTTTTTTGGACCCTCACCCACAGTTTGAGAACCTCTTCTTTAAGAGAACTTCCTCTGGCACTTTACACAAAACTGTGAAAAAAGTGAAGGAAGATTTTTAAACCTGTTTTTTAAAGTTCCAAACTGGAGTTACATTCTTTTCTGGTTTTGCAGTGATATTTACCAGCCTCTGCACGTTTACCAAACCAAACGCACATCGTGACAAACACAGATGCATTTGTGCACTTTTGTTACTCAAACTTCAGTCAAATGTGGCAGTAGGTCTGTTCTGTAGATCTGCTATATGCTGTAGACCTGCTTTGTGCCAACACTGTAACACAAATTTAGACTGGTTTTTGCTTCACGTTTGGTCTTGTTCTTCTAATCAGCCGCACTGTGGGAGGGGCTTGTGTTGGCTGTACGCAGGAAGGAGCGAGAGCGTGAAAAGGCGAGGGGCGGCGTGCTGACGTGAGGCAGATGGACAGGTAGGATGTTTAGGAAGTTGAACCTGCCCTGTGATGCACGCTGGTACACGAGGGCACACGCTGTCGCAGACGAGCCGTGCATAGGGAGCGTGTGTGTTTGTGATGTGCCCTAGAGTCTCCGCGGGTTTCAAATGAGCGCACAGGCTGCACTGAGACGCCCCACACGCTCCTGCACCCGCTACAAGTTTATTACCAACAGCAGCGGCCGTAATGAAATATGATCGCATTTGTTGAGTGTCAGACCTCGAGTGAGAGACAAGACCAAACGCGATCGAGTCCAAGACAAGTACTAAGACATGGCGATCTACCCACACGACCTTGGCGATCGACTGGTAGATCGGGATCGACGTATTGCGCACCTCTGGTCTAAAGACTGAAGACGCGTCGGTCGCTAAATTATTTCTAGACAAGTCACTTCAACAGTAATTCTGAACATGCACTGGCTGTAAACAAGTGTGATCTCTAGAATAAAGAGGCAGGAGGAGGTGTTTCTACTAGGAATGGGCATTCGATTAAATTTTCTTAATCGATCGTCAGAAGAATTAACGATCGATTATCGATTAATCATTAACATTTTTATATTAAAATGATCATCATTATTATTACTATCTGCACTACTAATCTGCATAAATAAATTCAACTTTACGACATATAAACATAAAGACTCTAGAGCCACATCAGCCCGTTTGACATTAGAATGTGTTTAATTCAGTTTTGTTCAACTCTCACAGAAATGAAACTTAAAACCGCATCACTAATTTGCATAAACTAAGCGAAGATAAAATGATGCGGTCAATTTTTGTCAGATTAAAAGACACGACTCAGGTGAATACAGGTTAGTGTGACCAGATTTGTGTTTGTCAAAACCAGGACACCGTACGGGGGGAGGGAGGTGGGGACTCGTCATCGACATTGAGCGACTCTCACCTGGAAAAACTTTTTCCCACTGGACACAGAAACATATGTGCTGCTTTGTACACTGTGCACATGGACTCACACTTGTCCCGAACGCAATGAAAAGCGTGGAATTTCTTGTACAAATCATCATTAAATACGCATTTGTGCTTCGGTACGTTACAGACTGACCGACTGTTTGTGTCTCGCTCCTTCTGATGCAGAGACACATGTACAGACCCTGTTTGGTCACGCTACGCACAGCAACATACATTCAGTTTGTCGATTAAAATTAACGTATTCAATGAAATTCTTAATGATCAATTATCGATTAATCGACTAATCATGCCCATCCCTACAGTAAACAAGCGTGATTTCTAGAGTAAAGAGGCGGGAGGAGGTGTTTCTACTGAGGGAGCTGTGGAGGAGGAAGGTGGTGTCACGCATGCACAACGACTGTCGTTGTATTTCTCTTTCCTTAAAAAATCCTCTATACAACCTTTAAGAGACTTGTCCCCCTGCACGCACACACACACACACACACACACAGGTTGAGGAGGCTTGAATAGTTTGCAGTAGACCGGGTGGCCCCTCCCTTCTCTGCTGGATGTCTGTGGAGCCAAACGGAACCTGCCCCACTGGTTCTGTGCGCTCTTGCCTTTAATAGGAGTCATGTGTCGCTGTGTGCAGCGACGCTAAATAAACTGGACCGAGGATAATTAGGACACTTTATGAGGGTTTCCAGTAATAGCATTGCCTGGAATGTTCCACAGTACGGCATTAAAGGGCCCATTAAGCTGAACGTGTCCCGTCCCAGTACAGACAAGCAGATCTCGAGGTCAAAGTAAGTCGTCTGCATATACAGTCTCCATCTAATTATAAAGCGTTTTGGTGTTTGATCATCAGGAAGTTTGCGTTAGCATGCTAGTTGTTGCTAGTTTTACTGTCTTGTTGTTTAATTAGGATGCTCAGAATGCATAAGGTAAGTGAGGAAGAACTTTGGACCCGTTTCAAATGAGCTGGTTCGGTTTTTCACTTTTTTAAGACAGAAAAAATCAGGTACAGTGTTCCCTCATTTATCGCTGTGTTATGTTCTAAAAATAACCCACGATAAATACAATTAATCTGTTTTAAGGCTGTAAAACCCCTCACCACACACTTTATACACTTTTCTCACACAGGACACTTACAACACTTTGCGCATCCTTCTTAAAACTTATTGCTGCTGTTGTTCTTTTGTTTTTTTCCTTCTTTATGTAAGAAAACTAAGATTTATTTATACCGTAATGGAGCCCTACAGAGCAGAGTCCTGCACGGGTCCATTTTTGGAGACCCGCACCCGCACAGTACAGGACCGCACCTGCCCGTTAACCCGAGATTATATCAAACTTTTGCACTGCCTACGCCACGGACTGAACCAAGACTAAACCAGGACTAACCCAGGACTAACCTAGGATTCCAGGACTGAACTAGGACTAAAATGGGACAAAAACAGGAGTAAACCAGGACTAAACCAGGACTGAAACAGGACTCAATGTCGGGACGGGCTCGAAGGTGACCGCAGGAGAAAGGACCGGCTCCGCTCCGCACCTCGGGCCATTGTCCGATCGCGCTTTGTGAACAGCTCTGCTCCACGGAGTTCAGAGTTCTCTCTCTTAAGTCCAAGATTAGTCCTGGTTTAGACCTGGTTAAGTCTTGATTTAGTTCTGGTGTAGTCCTGGCTTAGTCCTGACCCTCCCGTGTGTAATCACTAGCTGCCCACAAAATTCCAGAACGTTTGCCCGTACTTGTCTTTACCCGACCCGGTGCAGGACTCTGCTACAGCCGCGTAACTTCTCCCTTCTTTCAGCATGTCTACAAGTCCAACTTTTTCTTTCTTCCTCTGTCTTTTGGGTGCGAGCGCAGGAGCCTTTGTCGGTGCAGAACGTTTCGTCGACATTGTGGGTTTTGTCGGGGAGAGAACTTGCAAACATACAGCACTTCAGAATCACACCGATACAAATCCAACATTTACTGTATTTTCCAGGCTATTAGTTGCGATCTTAAGCCTCTAACCCCATCAAAAAACGACAGCGCGCCCCACAATCCAGAGCACCCTATACACGAATCCACTCGGGTGGACTTCAGTACGACTTCAGTAAACTACAAAGCCGTACCACCTGCAGCGCACGCAAACACGCATGGAGCAGACAGCGACCGCGCGGCGAAACACACCCACAGACACACTCATCACTCCACACCGACAAGGAACAGAACAGAGGAACGAACCAAATAAGCAAGTGCAATGTGCCACTTCTAGACACAACTGAACAACTGAGTCACTGCGAACACGCCGACAATCCGTTGGTCCCAGACAGCACCTCCCTACACGCCACAACTGAACAAAGCCCAGAGTCACCATGAACGCCACAAACAAACAAAACCACTCACCCATCACACTGTTGGGTTTTGTTTATTTCGGTTTATTTGTGAAAAAAGTTCGAAAATAAACCATTTAATGACAATAGCCCGGAAAATACAGTATGTAAATCTGGCAGCTGAACACATTCTGTACTGTACAGGAGACACGGCACAGAGGAGACTGATTGACAACGGTCTACAGCCAATCAGGACGCAGGGGGAGGAATTAGGGGTGTGCACAAATATCAGAATATCGATATATCGTATCGTTTAATGTGATGAACAGTATCGATATCGTGGGCTACTGTATCGATATTTCACCAAGAGTATTTTTAGGTGTGTTTTACTAAATTATTTTGTTACAGAGCTACAGTTTTGTTGCTTGTGGAGTGAAAGGAAACTCATTTATGCAACACATTTGACATTTTTAGTTTTGATGATTAAAATGTTTGTGTTTCATATGAACTTTGCACAAGAAGTGGTTTAACAAAGACTTTTAGCATCACAGCCACGATTTAACCTTTATTTTTTATTGAACCGTATTGAATCGATTTGAAATATATCATATCGAATCGAAAGTGCACTGTATCGAGATATGTATCGTATCGTGGCCTGTGTATCGAGGTATGTATCGTATCGGCAACCCCTTAATGATACCCAGCCATAGGAGGAACACCATGCATGTTCATACACTGTAAAAAAGAAAGGCATGAAAAATTGCAGTAAAAAAATCTGTGAAACAGGGAGACCGCAAAAGTGAACCGTGATATAGCGAGGGACGACTGTACAGCGACTTTAAAGTTGTCTATCTCCGTGGAGACGAGCAGGAAGCGTGTTTTTCACTGTGTTTTTGTCTAAAGTAAACACTATACTAGTCTTGTATTAGTACTGTGTGCATAAAAATGAACATACTTTTCAGAAGCCTGTCATCTCTGTTCAAAACACATATATTTTTTTATTGATTTTATATAATATTCACATTTTCTGAGACACTGAATTTTGGGTTTTCATGATCTGTAATCCACAGTCACCAAAACGTCAAGAAGTAAAGACTGAAAGCTCCACTCTGTGTGTCATGAGTCTATATAATATACAGGTTAGACGTGTTCACACATGTTTAACACACAAACCCTGCATATTTAGACTGAGCTCGTCTCACACTGAAAACACTCTGTTCATGTCATGTGGTCATACAGGAAGTGCTCCACTGTGTTTTTAAACTCCACACACCTTCACTAGAATCATTTGGATCATTTCAGACCTGGAACTGACAATCTTCACTAAACATAAGGGAAAAGGAGCTGTTCACTTGAAAACTACCACTGCATGACATCACAAGGTGGAGCAGAGTATTTAGAGCTTCTGAGATGTAGACAGGCTAAGAATAAAAGATGACTCAAACATGTGATCTTTAAAGTGTAACATGCAGAGCTCATCGTTTTACATTTGTTTCACTGTAAACCACAATATTGGTCTAAAACTACTGACTAACAGAAACACGTCCATTCACTTCCTGTTCCAAACTGCTTTTTTATCATCGTCATCAGCATTCACTTCATTTGTCGTTGTTAAAAAGTGGCTACATAACATTTCTGAAGCCTACATGTTTGACTCTGAGCTGAGCTAGAAGTAAGTGAAAGAGCAGTGACACTGACACAACACAGGATTACACAGACTGCTGAGGGAATCACTGGGATTTTAGTTTCTCCTGGCTCCAGTGGGGTTCCAGTCTCATTCTTTGTAAAGATTTGTGGTGATTTGAGCCAGGGCCAGAGCTGCACACTATATCACAACCCAAACACAGTCACAGTTTGAGTTTCTGCAATGATCTAACACAAAACACTGTAATTCATTATTCTGTGTATTACTGTGCAGAGTGTGTACTCTGCAAAGAACAAAATCTGCTGTCTTTTTAGACAAAGTTACAGGTGTAACTAGAGTTCTTTGAATCCCTCCTGACCACCAGAAGCGCTGCTTCCAGCAGAGCATACTCGTCCCTGTGTATGCGCCTCTGGCTCTCACGCTCAGGAGAGACGAAACACAACGTGTACTACCTGTGATTTAGTACCTTCATTTAATATGTCAGAATGAAGTTTGAGTCTGAGATGAGCGCCTGAGAGAGTCACAGCACCTCACAGCAGCTCACAGCAGCTCACAGCAGCTCACAGCTCCTCACAGCTCCTCACAGCACCTCACAGCTCCTCACAGCTCCTCACAGCTCCTCACAGCTCCTCACAGCAGCTCACAGCTCCTCACAGCTCCTCACAGCACCTCACAGCAGCTCACAGCACCTCACAGCACCTCACAGCAGCTCACAGCTCCTCACAGCAGCTCACAGCAGCTCACAGCTCCTCACAGCACCTCACAGCCTCACAGCTCCTCACAGCAGCTCACAGCAGCTCACAGCTCCTCACAGCTCCTCACAGCTCCTCACAGCACCTCACAGCACCTCACAGCTCCTCACAGCACCTCACAGCACCTCACAGCTCCTCACAGCTCCTCACAGCAGCTCACAGCAGCTCACAGCTCCTCACAGCTCACAGCCTACAGCACAGCTCCTCACAGCACCTCACAGCACTCACAGCTCCCCACAGCCTCACAGCACCTCACAGCACCTCACAGCTCCTCACAGCACCTCACAGCACCTCACAGCTCCTCACAGCAGCTCACAGCAGCTCACAGCAGCTCACAGCAGCTCACAGGGACAGAGGGACAGAGGAGCTCATTCTCCAACAGGCTCCTATAGCTCCACTTAAACAGCAAGAGATACAGGACTACATTTATACTATAATACTCCCTACAACTGTACAACAACTCACCCTTATGGAACAGATAATACTCCCTACTACTGTACAAGAGCTCACATGTTGTGTCATGTGTGTAACCGTGTGTCATCTGTGCACCGTCTCTGTATATTATCAAATACACAGTCTAGATTATTTTTGTATTTTTAACTTTTGTTTTGGGCTTTATTTATTACTCATTTGGGATTTATTATGACCATTGACATTTTTTTGTAAATATTAGACGTAGACTTAGACACAAGGGAATTATTTGGACTGAGTCCTATAAACATGTTCTGAAAAGTATGCCCTCAAGTGCAGCATTATTTTCCAACTTGACACTGAAAACTTTTACTCTGAAAGATAAAGTAAATGTTACTCTGTACAGATAAAGACCATACACACTCTGAGTCAAATGTGACTCTTTAAGTGTTAAATGAATCCTGTGTTCAGACTGAAAAGAGCAGAATAAAAGCTGTCCTGTAGAGAAGCGTGCTCTTCCTCTCCACGACGTCCTCACATAAATAATCACATTATTTTCCTGAGCAAACATCAGGATGAGCTCACAGGGCTGAACCCTTCTGGAAAATATGCCATTGTGTTTTTTCCCACAAACACTGTGTTTGTGATCTGAGATTTGTGATTTAAAGGTGTGCTGCGTAACTTTTAAAGTGGAGGATCTGCTCCTTCCTTGTCTCCATGGAGATGGAATGTTCCTCTGTAGGGCATTAAACATGTCTTTCTTGCATTTGTTCAATTACAGGGGTTTTATAACTCAACAATACCTTCAAAAACATGAATTCTTCCCATGTGTAGGCTTGCTTTTCCATAGATCATTAACCTGTCTCGTTTGTGACTACCAACATTTATTTCCATAATGTGTGGAAGGCAAAACAGTCACATCTCCATGGAGACAAGCAGGTGTCCAGAATTGGAATGGGCATTCGATAAAATATTCTTAATCGATCATCAGGAGAATTAATGATCGATTATCGATTAATCATTAAGGTTTTTATATTAAAATGATCATCATTATTATTACTATCTGCACTACTAATCTGCATAAATAAACTCAACTTTACGACATATAAACATGTCCGCTCTAGAGCCACAACAGCCCGTTTGACATTATAATATTTTTAATGCAGCTTTGTGCAAGTCCCACAGAAACAAAACTTAAAACCACATGGTTAATTTGCATAAACTAAGTGAAGAAAACTACAGCTCTTGTGTCGCTGATGCGGTTCAACTTCTGTCGGATTAAAAGACACGACTCAGTGGAATACAGGTTAGTGTGACCATATTTGCGTTTGTCAAAACCAGGACACCGTACGGGGGGAGGGAGGTGGGGACTCGTCATCCACATTGAGCAACTCTCACCTGGTAAAACTTTTTAATGTTTTTCAGTGTCCTGGTGCTTTGAGGTCCCTGGCACCGTCACTGGACACCGAAACATATGTGCTGCTTTGTACACAGTCTGCACATGGCCTCACACTTGTCCAGACCGGGATGGAAAGCAGGGAATTTCTTGTACATTTGTGCTTCAGCGTGTTGCAGGCTGACTGACTGTTTGTGTCTCGCTCCTTCTGAGTGCAGAGAGCTACGAGAGACGCTCAGTTTAACAGCCCCAGTGATAGATCATGAAAACCTGGACATTTGCATCACTTTATAAAAAAAAAAAAACCCGGATGTTTGGTCACCCTACGCTACTCACAGCAACCTACATTTGGTTTGTTGATTAAAAATGAATGTAATGTAAATTCTTAATGATCAATTATCGATTAATCGACTAATCATGCCCATCCCTAGTCCAGACCCTCCACCAGAAACGTTAAACAGTGCACCTTTCTTACACAAGTTCTTCTTAAAATGTGCAGAAAAACTGACAGAAACACTGTTCAGACTCTATGAACCGACACACTGACACAAGAATCACATTTCAGAACATGTTTGTACACATCGAAACCACAGGGTCAGCAGCAGAAGGTTTATGCAGAAGAAGACGCCACTTTGCAGAGCTCAAGATCAGCAAGATGAACAATAAATGCAAGACAAATACTGTTTAAAGTCATATCAAATCACAGACAGGGACAAAAGCTGCTGGCACAACCTCTCCAGGAAAGTGACATCATGCACTATTAAGTACTTCAAATGTACCACAATTACTACATTCACTAAAAAAAAAAATACTCAAATGCATTGCTACTTCTACTGCGACAAAACTTCTACAAGTGCAGCTAGAGCTAAATAAGAAAGAAATAAAATGTGGTGAGTAAGTTAGAGAGGTCAGGAGGAGCAGAGGAGCAAGTTAGAAGATGAAGACGAGAGGGTTAGAAGAGTAGAGGGAGCAGAAAAGAAGGTTAGAGGACCAGACGAGAGGAGCAAAGATGGAGCAGAGGAAAGGAGCAGAAGAGCAAAGGAGATGGTCAGCTGGAGCAGAGGAGAAGGTCAGATGGAGCAGAGGAGCAGAGGAGATGGTCAGATGGAGGAGAGAGTCAGATGGAGCAGAGGAGAAGAGGTCAGATGGAGCAGAGGAGCAGAGAAGAAGGTTAGATGGTGCAGAGGAGAAGGTCAGATGGAAGACAGAGTCAGCTGGAGCAGAGGAGAAGGTCAGATGGAGCAGAAGAGCAGAGGAGATGGTCAGAGGAGCAGAGGAGAAGGTCAGATGGAGGAGAGAGTCATCTGGAGCAGAGGAGATGGTCAGAGGAGCAAAGGAGAAGGTCGGAGGAGCAGTGGAGAGGGTCAGAGGAGCAAAAAAGAGGGTCAGAGGAGCAGAGAAGTGGATCAGAAGGAGCAGAGGATCCAGAGGAGATGGTCAGATGGAGGAGAGAGTCAGATGGAGCAGAGGAGAAGATCAGATGGAGCAGAGGAGCAGAGAAGAAGGTTAGATGGTGCAGAGGAGAAGGTCAGATGGAAGACAGAGTCAGCTGGAGCAGAGGAGAAGGTCAGATGGAGCAGAAGAGCAGAGGAGATGGTCAGAGGAGCAGAGGAGAAGGTCAGATGGAGGAGAGAGTCATCTGGAGCAGAGGAGATGGTCAGAGGAGCAAAGGAGAAGGTCGGAGGAGCAGTGGAGAGGGTCAGAGGAGCAAAAAAGAGGGTCAGAGGAGCAGAGAAGTGGATCAGAAGGAGCAGAGGATCCAGAGGAGAGGGTCAGATGGAAGTGAGAAGCAGAGAAGAAGGTTAGAGGAGGAGAGGAGCAGAGGAGAAGGTCAGAGGATGCAGAGAAGAGGGTCAGAGGAGCAAAAGAGATGGTCAGAAGAGCTGTGGAGAGGGTTAGAGGAGAGAAGCAGAGAAGATGGAGAAGAGGCTGCAGAGGGGAAGGTCAGAGGAGAGGAGCAGAAGTTGAAGAGGAGAGGGTTAGAAGAGGAGAGGAGCAGAGAAGAAGGTCAGAGGAACAGAAGAGAGGAGCAAAGATGGAGCAGAGGAGAAGAGCAGGGGAGAGTGTCAGAGGAGCAGAGGATCAGAGAAGAAAGTTAGAGGAACAGAGAAGGTTAGAGGAGAGGAGCACAGGAGATGGAGTAGAGGAGAGGGCCAGAAGAGAGAGGAGCAGAGGAGAAGGTCAGACGAAGCTGGTAAAAATGATCCTGTTATTTATCCTTAAAAAAGTACAGCAATTCCAAAACTGGTACAAATGTAATATTCCGAGACATGGGAATGGGACAAAACCTCGTTGCCAAAACATCTCACGAGACGAAATTGCCACACACACGAGAAAACTGATCTCATGAGATTTTTTCCCCTAAATTTCCCTTTGCCTTGGACTAAAAAGAGCTGGTGAGTTACACAATTTGAGAAGCTGTAGTTCCAAAACGCAGCACTACAACGACCGTTAAAGCGTTACACACAAAAAAAGAATCCAACATTGTGAAATCAAAATCTCGTCTTGTCTTGTTATCGTGGATCTGATCTTGTCTCGTGAAAATTGTGTAACGAGAAACTTTAGGTTCATATTTGCCTCTAAATCTTCGTATTACACCGATTAACAGACCAAAATGGGATTAAGGGCCAAACCGATATCTTGGAATCGATATCCAGTCCACCAGAATGTTCAATATTGCCGCCGATATCCAAGAAATAAATCCAAGTATCGTATCGGTGCTAGAGATGTAACAATAACTGAAATATCGTGATATCGTATCGTCTAAAGTTTCACAATAATATCATGGACCGTCACAATATATCGAATTACAAGTCTCTTTGCTTAAAGTCTTTGTTATGGTGGAGCATGAGCTAATGAAACAGAGGGAACTACATAGACCATGATCCTTTGCTGTTTCAGTGGAGATTATATGAAGAAATTACTTTTGTTGAGCAATTTAAAATCTTAGTTCTTTGGATTAAGACAGAACCACAAGTGTAGTGGAGATTTTTTAAGTGGGGGTACACGATGATGTCATCGATGTGATGAGCAGGACTGAAGCAGGACTAAACCAGGACTAAAGCAGGACTAAAGCAGGACTAAAGCAGGACTAAAGCAGGACTAAACCAGGACTAAACCAGGACTAAAGCAGGACTAAAGCAGGACTAAAGCAGGACTAAACCAGGTCTAAACCAGGTCTAAACCGGTTCTAAACCAGGATTAAACCAGGATTAAACCGGTTCTAAACCAGGACTCAACCAGGACTCAACCAGGTCTAAACCAGGACTGAACCAGAACTGAACCAGGTCTAAACCATGACTAATCCAGGTCTAAACCAGGTCTAAACCAGGTCTAAATTAGGACTAAACTTGGACTTGACGGAGAAAGAGGGAGAACCCTGAGCCCGTGGAGCAGGGTGTGTGCAAAGTGCGATCGGGTGACGGCTGCACTTCGCTCTGTGGGGTGCCAAGCTCTGCGCCAGTCCTTCTGCAGTCACCCAGTGGTCTACACGGGCTCACCTCCAGGCCCATCCTGGTTCAGTTCTGGTTTAGTCCTGCTTTCAGTCCTGCTTCAGTCCTGCTTCTGGTCCCCTCATGTCACAGGTCACCACCACCAAATTCATTTTAAGAGGTAAAAGTTTGGCACTGAGAAGTCTGGGGGGAAAAAAATTGCATTCCTAATTTGGTTCGGGTTTTCTGGACCATTCTTTTGTCTGGTTCCCGTGTTTGCTGTCGTCTGTCACCGATAAGAGGACGGCTGAGTCAGAAGGCGGCTCAGGGGCCAAACGGGGACTAAACCAGGACTAAACCATGACTAAACCAGGACTAAACCAGGACTAAAACCTCTGACTAGGAATAAACTCATACTAAACCATAAATAAACTAAGACTATACCTGGATTTAACAGGACCAAACAAGGACTACACCCAGACCAAACCAGACCAGGGTTTACCAGAAACTAAACAATAAACCAGGAGTGACCTAGAACAACGCCTGAAATAAACTGGGTTAAACCACCACTAAACCAGGTCAAAAAGGAGGACTAAACCAGGACTAAACCAGATCAAAAAGGAGGACTAAACCAGGACTAAACCACTGCTAAATCTGGGTCAAAAGAAGGTCTAAACCAGGAATAAAATAAGGTCTAAACCAGGCCTAAATCTGGGCTAAAAGGAGGACTAAAATGAGGACTAAACCAGGACTAAAATGAGGACTAAACCAGGACTAAAATCAGGACTAAACCAGGACTAAAATCAGGACTAAACCAGGACTAAAATCAGGACTAAAAGGAAACTATACAGGGACTGTATAGTGCTGTGTAAAAGTGTAACAGGAATTGGAATTAGATCTAAAACAAGGTTATAAAGCAGCAGTAATATTAGTAGTAGTAGTAGTAGTAGTAGTAGTAGTAGTAGTAGTAGTAGTAGTAGTAGT
This sequence comes from Boleophthalmus pectinirostris, assembly GCF_026225935.1. Taxonomy (NCBI): domain Eukaryota; kingdom Metazoa; phylum Chordata; class Actinopteri; order Gobiiformes; family Gobiidae; genus Boleophthalmus; species Boleophthalmus pectinirostris. The sequence continues at coordinate 4,382,810 of NW_026571190.1, read as the reverse complement.
AGTAGTAGTAGTTGTAGTAGTCGTAGTAGTCGTAGTAGTAGTTCTAGTAGTAGAAGTGGCAGTACTAGACCAGGTGTGAAAAAGACTAATCCAGGACTAAACCAGGTCTAATCCAGGACCTGACTGGAAAGTTTACAAAAGTGAACCACAAACTGGAATTTGAATTTACGAGGCTGTAAATCCATCGTATAATAGACCAGGTGTAAAAAAGATTTAACCAGGTCTAAACAAGGTCTAATCCAAGTCTACAGCAGGTCTAAACCAGTTCTAAACCAGTTCTGAACCAGGACTAAACCCAAACCTGACTGAACAGTTTACAGTTGGAATTGGAACTGAACTGAAACAAGGGTATAAATGTGTAGTCTACTAGACCAGGTGTGAATAAGACTAAACCAGGACTAAACCAGGACTAAACAGAACTAAACTAGAAACTAACCAGGTCTAAACCAAGACTAAACAGAACTAAACCAGGAAGTCTAAACCAACCAGTCTAAACCTAAAAACTAAAACCAGAACTAAACCAAGTCTAAACCAGAACTAAAACAAGTCTAAACCAGAACTAAACCAGGTCTAAACCAGGACTAAAACAGAACTAAACCAGGTCTAAACCAGGACTAAACCAGGTTGCAAAAGTGTACTATGAGTTGGAATTAGATCTAAATCAGGGTTATAACTTGACCAGGTGTGGAAAAGACCAGGACTAAACCAGGACTAAACCCGGACCTGACTGAACAGTTTGCAAAATAGTACTACGAGTTGGAATTAGAACTGAAACAAGGGTATAAATGTGTAGTGTACTAGGCCAGGTGTAAACAAGACTAAACCAGGACTAAACCAGGAGTTGACTGCACAGTTTGCAAAAGTATACTACAAATTGGAATTTGAACTAAAACAAGGTTGTAAATCCATAGTATAATAGACCAGGTGTAAACAAGACTAAACCAGGCTTAAACCAGGTTTAAACCAGAATTTAACCAGGACTAAACCAGGATTAAACCAGGACTAAAACAGATCTAAACCAGGATAAACCAGGTCAAAACCAGGACTAAACCCGGACCTGACTGAACAGTTTGCAAAATAGCACTACGAGTTGGAATTTGAACTGAAACAAGAAATGTGTAGTCCACTAGGCCAGGTGAGAAAAAGACTAAACCAGGACTAAACCAGGTCTAAACCAGGACCAGGACTAAACCAGGACTAAATCAGGACTAAACCAGGACAACACAAGGACTTGACTGGACAGTTTGCAAAAGTGTACTACGAGTAGGAATTAGAGCTAAAACAGGGTTATAACAAGACCAGGTGTGGAAAAGACTAAAACCAGGACTAAACCAGAACTAAACCAGGTCTAAACCAGGACCTGAACAACTAGCAAAAGTGTACTACGAGTTGGAATTTGATCTGAAACAAAGTTATAACAAGACAAGGTGTGAAAAAGACTAAAACCAGGACTAAACCAGGAAAAACCAGGTCTAAACCAGGACTAAACCAGGACAACACCAGGACTTGACTGGGCAGTTTGTAAAAGTGTACTACGAGTTGGAATTTGATCTAAAACAAAGTTATAACAAGACCAGGTGTGGAAAAGACTAAAACCAGGTTTAAACCGGGACTAAAGCAGGTCTAAAGCAGGACTGCCAGTGCCCCTCGCTCGGCCTGCTCTCAGATAAGAGTATATCAGGTAGTGCTGAGCGGCGTTCCCTCACTTTGCGAGTAGGTATGCGGTAGAACTCGTTACGAAATGCCCCGGGCTTGTAAGTTTTTTACGCCAGCCCCTCCTTCTGCGCTCCGTCTCTCTGTCCTACCATCTTTGGCACTAACTTTACTTTCACCAACAAAAACAGCCACATAACTTTTCCAAAACTTCCTAGAACAATTCCTCAACTCCCGGGGGACGCTCGTTTTCACCAGAACACCGCAAAAACCGCCGTGTGTCAGCTGTCAACTCACCCACAAGTCCGTGCCCCAATCCATGGCGAACTTCTGCAAAAAAAAAAAAAAAAAAAACGTCCCCGGAGCGAGAGCAGCGAAACTCGGCTACGGCAACCAAGAAAGTGTCGGTGTTTTTTTTGTTTTTTTTTTTCTTCTTGGGAGCGCGGACGGAGGAAATGTTTTGGAAGGAAGTGAAGTTTACGCCTGTCCCTCTCCCTCCTCCTCCGATCCTCTCTCCGCACACTGCACACTCCGAATGCGCCCGAGAACCAGGCGGCGCTTTTTCCTGCCGCTCCGACGCAGGCAGGAGACGCTAGAGGCCGGGCAAGGAGAGGCGGAGGGAGGCGGGGGGAGGCGGGGGGAGGAGGAGGGAGGGAGGGAGGAGGAAGGAGAAGGGGGAGGGGTCAGGGAGAAGGGGACAGACGGGCGCGGGGGATGTGGCCAAGTGGGTCCGGAGTGTGCGTAAAGTGGCATGCGTAAAAGATAAGCGTAAAAATGAACCCGAGTGAGATTTTAACTTCAAAATTGGTCAGTTACACGAGTTTTAAAGGTGCACTGTGTAACTTTCTGGTGAAGGGTCCGCAGTGTTGGGAAGGTGACTTTTAAAATGTATTCCCCTACAGATTACAGATTACATACCCAAAATGTAGTTTCTAACGTAATCCATTAAATTACGTAAACTGAATAATGTAATCTGAATATTTTGTATTACTTGATATTGTCATGTTTTTTTAAAACTACATGAATGTACCAACCACATCCTGAAAATTCTTGTTTGTTCTCTTCAAATTGTCTGTTGAGCCCAAATCTCCATGAACAGACTTTTGTTTTACTGTAGAGAAACAAAGACGAGGAAATGTGAACATAAGATGTTTTATGTGCCAATAGACAATAAAAACTCCAGTCTTTCCTTAAACATATTAAAAATATTATTGATAAAGAAATTATTTTTATATGAGATCACCTTAAATTATGTCCAACCTACTGTTAAGTGTCATATTGTTTAGTCCTGGTTTTAGTCCTGGTTTAGACCTGGTTTAGACCTGGTTTTAGTCCTGGTTTAGAGTCTAGTCCTGGTTTAGTCCTGGTTTTAGATCTGGTTTAGACCTGGTGTAGTCCTTGTTTAGTCCTGGTTTAGACCTGGTTTTAGTCCTGGTTTAGTCCTGGTTTTAGTCCTGGTTTAGTCCTGGTTTAGTCCTGGTTTAGTCCTGGTTTTAGTCCTGGTTTAGTCCTGGTTTAGACCTGGTTTTAGTCCTGATGTAGTCCTAGTTTAGTCCTGGTTTTAGTCCTGGTTTAGTCCTGGTTTACTCCTGGTTTAGCCCAAAATATGAAAACAGGAAAACACCGCCATGTAATCCATTTATTTCAACAAAGTAACTGTAATCCAATTACCACTCACTGAAACAGTAACTGTAACTGAATACAGTTACTCATAATTTGTACTCTGATTAAGTAACTCCAGTACATGTAATCTGTTACTCCCCAACACTGATGGTCCATCACATGTTTGTCTCCATGGAGATTATGACAGTTAAAGGGCCAAGATTACACAATTTTCTGATCCACGTTTTAATGTTTCCTCATCACACCTGGAGTCGTGTTTTGTTTCATTCACACATGTTTAACTTTAAGATTTTCTTCTCTCAAACAGAAAACACTCGTGATGTCATGTCATGTGATACTACAGGACGTGCTCCACTGTGTTTTTAAACTCCACACACCTTCACTAGAGTCACTTGGATTGCCGATCTCCTACTGAACTAAAGGTAAAAGGAGCAGTTACCTTAAAAACAACAGCTTCATGACATCACAAGGTGGAACAGAGCATTTTGAGTTTTGGAGATGTAGACAGACTAATAATGCAGGATTAGTGAAACAAATCACAACTCCAGGTCTGTTTGTGAGGAGGGAACATTGTAACAAGAGTCCACTTCGTGTTATTTATTTATTTATTTGAGACAGTGCACAATTTTTGCATTAACCTTAACAGGAGAGAGGCTTGTACATCAGGTTGTAGCATCAGTGCTCATTTCCACCTGTCGTCCCTGGGCAGGTGCATTGATTGATTGTGTTTAATTGACCTTGTCTATCAACTGTTCTTCCTGGAGAACAGTGTAACATGTTTTGGGTTGATGGGGGAACCCGGAGCGCCCGGAGGAAACCCATCCAGACACGGGGAGAAACATGTAAACTCCACACAGAAAGGCCCAGGCGACCCGAGGATCAAACCAGGAACCTTCTTGCGGTGAGGCATGAGTGCTAGTCACTCAGCCACCGCACCACCGTGTGTAATATTGGACCTTTAAGATTGGCCTGTTACATAAGTATTAAAGGTACACCATGCAACTTTTCTGGTGCTGGTCATCTTTTTTTTTTTTAGTACTCTATATATCTTAGGCTGTTCCCCAATTATTTACCTCATTAAAAGCTCTCAAAAGCTGGATTTTGTGTAATATAGGACCTTTAAGTATTCCACTGTGGGTGAATTCTTCCTGTACTATTTGGTCAAAGTTAAAGTG
>NW_026571190.1:4363359-4375859 GCF_026225935.1 Boleophthalmus pectinirostris | reverse complement strand
AAACAAAAATATGAGGCAGGGTGCAGACATTTCTCCTGGATTTTTAGAAACTGTCCATGTGACCAAACAGTGCCTCAGCCGAGTGGATCACAGCAGCTGGTTTAGTCCTGGTTTAGTCCTGTTTTAGTCCTACTTTAGACCTGGTTTAGTCCTGGTTCAGTCCTGGTTTAATCTTGGTTTAGACCTGGTTTAAACCTGAGTTAATCCTGTTTTAGTCCTGATTTAGAACTGATTTAGACCTGGTTAGACCTGAGTTAGGCCTGATTTAGTCCTGGTTTAATCCTGGTTTAGTCCTGGTTTAGTCCTGGTTTAGACCTCATTTAGACCTGGTTTAGTCCTGGTTCAGTCCTGGTTTAATCTTGGTTTAGACCTGGTTTAAACCTGAGTTAGTCCTGGTTTAGTCCTGATTTAGTCCTGTTTTAGTCCTGGTTTAGACCTGTTTTAATCCTGGTTTAGAACTTATTTAGACCTGGTTAGACCTGAGTTAGGCCTGGTTTAGTCCTGGTTTAGTCCTGATTTAGACCTGGTTTAGTCCTGGTTTAGACCTGGGTTAGACCTGGGTTAATCCTGGTTTAGTCCTGGTTTAGACCTGGTTAGACCTGAGTTAGGACTGGTTTAGTCCTGGTTTAGTCCTGGTTTAGATCTGGTTTAGTCCTGGTTTAGTCCTGTTTTAGTCCTACTTTAGACCTGGTTTAGTCCTGGTTCAGTCCTGGTTAATCTGGTTTAGACCTGGTTTAAAACTGAGTTAATTTAGTTCTGATTTAGAACTGATTTAGACCTGGTTAGACCTGAGTTAGGCCTGATTTAGTCCTGGTTTACATCTGGTTTAATCCTGGTTTAGTCCTGGTTTAGACCTCATTTAGACCTGGTTTAGTCCTGGTTCAGTCCTGGTTTAATCTTGGTTTAGACCTGGTTTAAACCTGAGTTAGTCCTGGTTTAGTCCTGATTTAGTCCTGTTTTAGTCCTGGTTTAGACCTGTTTTAATCCTGGTTTAGAACTTATTTAGACCTGGTTAGACCTGAGTTAGGCCTGGTTTAGTCCTGGTTTAGACCTGGGTTAGACCTGGGTTAATCCTGGTTTAGTCCTGGTTTACACCTGGTTTAATCCTGGTTTAGTCCTGGTTTAGTCCTGGTTTAGCCCTGGTTTAGGCCTGGTTTAGGCCTGGTTTAGTCCTGGTTTACACCTGGTTTAATCCTGGTTTAGTCCTGGTTTAGTCCTGGTTTAGACCTGGTTAGACCTGAGTTAGGACTGGTTTAGTCCTGGTTTAGTCCTGGTTTAGATCTGGTTTAGTCCTGGTTTAGTCCTGTTTTTAGTCCTACTTTAACCTGGTTTAGTCTGGTTCAGTCCTGGTTTAATCTTGGTTTAGACCTGGTTTAAACCTGAGTTAATCCTGTTTTAGTCCTGATTTAGAACTGATTTAGACCTGGTTAGACCTGAGTTAGGCCTGATTTAGTCCTGGTTTACACCTGGTTTAATCCTGGTTTAGTCCTGGTTTAGACCTCATTTAGACCTGGTTTAGTCCTGGTTCAGTCCTAGTTTAATCTTGGTTTAGACCTGGTTTAAACCTGAGTTAGTCCTGGTTTAGTCCTGATTTAGTCCTGTTTTAGTCCTGGTTTAGACCTGTTTTAATCCTGGTTTAGAACTTATTTAGACCTGGTTAGACCTGAGTTAGGCCTGGTTTAGTCCTGGTTTAGACCTGGGTTAGACCTGGGTTAATCCTGGTTTAGTCCTGGTTTACACCTGGTTTAATCCTGGTTTAGTCCTGGTTTAGTCCTGGTTTAGCCCTGGTTTAGGCCTGGTTTAGGCCTGGTTTAGTCCTGGTTTACACCTGGTTTAATCCTGGTTTAGTCCTGGTTTAGTCCTGGTTTAGACCTGGTTAGACCTGAGTTAGGACTGGTTTAGTCCTGGTTTAGTCCTGGTTTAGATCTGGTTTAGTCCTGGTTTAGTCCTGTTTTAGTCCTACTTTAGACCTGGTTTAGTCCTGGTTCAGTCCTGGTTTAATCTTGGTTTAGACCTGGTTTAAACCTGAGTTAATCCTGTTTTAGTCCTGATTTAGAACTGATTTAGACCTGGTTAGACCTGAGTTAGGCCTGATTTAGTCCTGGTTTACACCTGGTTTAATCCTGGTTTAGTCCTGGTTTAGACCTCATTTAGACCTGGTTTAGTCCTGGTTCAGTCCTGGTTTAATCTTGGTTTAGACCTGGTTTAAACCTGAGTTAGTCCTGGTTTAGACCTGTTTTAATCCTGGTTTAGAACTTATTTAGACCTGGTTAGACCTGAGTTAGGCCTGGTTTAGTCCTGGTTTAGTCCTGGTTTAGACCTGGGTTAGACCTGGGTTAATCCTGGTTTAGTCCTGGTTTACACCTGGTTTAATCCTGGTTTAGTCCTGGTTTAGACCTGGGTTAGACCTGGGTTAGTCCTGGTTTAGTCCTGGTTTAGATCTGGTTTAGTCCTGTATTGTTTCATTCTCAGTTCATGTTCAGGTTTCATGTGAAGCTCAGAACCTCCAGAGTTCCGTGCCTGAGCTGCAGAGGCTGCACTAGCACTGACTCATGCTTGTCTGGGGAGGTTTGGGGCGTGAGGATCTGGAGATGGACCTGGGCTAACCACTCTGCCGCTGACAAATGGGACGCACTCAGAGGACAAATTTCCCTAAGGGGACAATAAAGTGTGTTTCACCTTTAATAGCGTAACCTTACTGTAGTGTCTCTGCTCTCTCTCGCCTCGCTCCTGTGGTGCCTGACATGTAATCCTGGGTAATAAATGTGAGCGCTCAGATGCCCTCCCACCCCCACCTCATCTTCCTCAGGCCTCGAGCAGAAAGAGGGGAGGGGCGAGCGAGCGAGCCGAGGGGAGAGGAGAGATAGAGAGGATGATTTTTCTATGATGTCATGAATGTGCTGATCAAACAGTTTAAAGCTCTTATATTACATAAAACTGACTCTTTAATGTTGTTACTTCATCAAAAACAGACCTGGAGTTGTGTTTTGTTTCATTCACACATGTTTGAGTAACACTTTACTAGTCTGTCTACATCTCCAAAGCTCAAAATGCTCTGTTCCACCTTGTGATGTCATGAAGCGATAGTTTTCAACATTCACTTTTATCTTTAGTTCAGCAGAGACTGTGAAAAACTGTCCTCATGATCTGGCTCCAAGAAAATCGAGATGTGGCCCAGTCAAGCAGAAGTAAACAGCAAGGCCAAAAATTCAAGTTAATGCATCTGATATAAAACTGTATTGAACAGATACATATGTACTCTAGTTTATGAAACTGTTCACCTTTTTTCTGTACCATTTTTGGTTCTAAAGTTCCATATGTTTTAAACAGACCATGTATGAAACATGGAACAAAAATTATTTCCCAAATTTCAAAGACCTGAAAATCATGTCAATAAATGGATGTATTTCATCATATCTTGTGTTATTCCATCTTTGAACTGTTGATGAAGGTACATGATAAAAAAAAAAAAAATGTATTTAAAATAATAAAAATTTGCTTGGAAGGACTGACATATTTTATAGAAATAGTTTCCTTTCATTTTGAAGTAATATTAAAGTATTTGGAAGAAAAAAGTTGACAAATGATGTAAAATCCTGCACCTTCTACTTGTTTGCACAATTTTCCCTCCGTTACTTTTCCCTCCGTTACCATGACCTTTCTTAATAAAAAATTCTCAAAATATGTAAGTGAGAAAAAGAGTTCAAAAAGATTTATCCGTTAGATGAGATTTTTTTCAATCACAGGTTTAACTTGACCCTGTTGGAGTGTCTACTTTCTTACTCTAGTTTCTGAATAAGAGACATTTGAATGTCAAAAATCTGCCCCTGTTTCCCTCCGTTACCACTTGACCGGACCCAGATAGTCATTTTTTTTAACCCCCAGATATCCTCCTGAGACTCGGCCCATTCATGTGTGTCCTTTATAGTGGACGTTGAGTTAACCAGTCTATTTTTAAGTGTTTTGAGACAGACTTTTAATGGGAGGACTAGGTTCCTCTGCCTAAACAGAGCTGGAGGATTATAGGTACCATCATGTAAGGATAAAAAATAAACTCAAAAGAAGTGATGGGCGAATGGAGCCTCGTGAAGCATTGACACTTCAGTCGCAATATTGTCTCAAATGGTTGGACGTGTCTGAGGCCTCGGAGAAACACTGACCTCTAGTGGACAAATTTAACCACTGGCCGCAGGTGTCTCAGCATCGATGAAGTGTTGTTAATGCACCGCACCTAACAACAACAATAATAATGATGATGTTAAATAATATGTAAAGAGCAACATAAATAACATGCTGTAAATAAGAAAATAGGTGTTACCTTGTTAAGTGGAATTAGATCAAAGTGATCCCAAACCATGGATCACTTTTTTCCACTTGTAGATGCCATCGAAAATGAAACAAATGCCAAAAGTCGCCAAAAGTCACCAAAATCACCACTAACGTCACACAATACTCCTCACTACCCAACATTTTAAAGACATATTGGTGCATCTTTTATACTGTAGCAGTTTAGTGCTTGTCAAACCACAGAAGTGCACTGAACACTCTGAACACTCTGAACCAATCACAGAGCGGAACATTCCCTGAGCCAATGAAACGCTTCGATACACTGAAGCGACTGACACGCAGAGTGAAGCAGTAGGGGGAGGGACTGACACTTCCACACTTCGGTCACGTGAGCGGCTGCTGTGAGACGAGCTCCGAGGCAGAGCTTCAGAAAAAACGAGACGTACTCCGGAGCTCCGTCTCATTTGCCCATCACTACTCAAAAGGAGTAAGTTTGTGGCTGCAATATGATTAAAATTAAAAAAGAAGAAGAAGAAAGAACTTAAAAGGGAGTCTAAAAACTTTTTGAGGCTATAGTAGAAGCTTGTCTGAGATGTTGGTCATAAATAAAGTAGTTTTTGTTTGATTGTTAACTTCACATGGATTTAACACCAAAATGTCCCTTGTGTCCATTATAGAGGAAATATTATAAAATTATAAATAAATATAAAACTAACAAAATCTAAATGCTAAGGTGTTCATCTAAATCCAAATTGATACTATCACAAAAACATAAAATAAAAATAAATAAATAAATAAATAATGTTGCAATACACTTTTTTTCTTCGGGTCCTAGGAGGATATTAAAAAGCTCCCACTCTCTCACTGGTGACCCCTTGTGGTGATGAGGTGCTCGTTCTCCTCTTTCATCCTGTCAAAGCTCACAATATGTTCTTTTTGTAATTTTATTTTATTGACAGGCCCAAGGAGGTCTAACCAGGCTGGAGCCACCTAGTGCCTCCACTCAATTTCATCTCCAGCGACTAGGTCAAGAATCAATATACACTAGACAGTTCGTAAAAACGCCAGAAGTACAAGTCCGGGCACCAGCTAATCAGCGAAGAGCCAGACATTCTGTGTTGTCAACTATTCCCGAGATCAAGGATTTAAAGGGACAGTCCGGAATTTTGGCTATAGAGCCTCATTTCCTAGTGAGCCAGAGTGTTGGAGACGTGTGGAGACACTTTTAGAAATATTCCATCCAGTCCTTGTATTTGCAGAGGTCACTGGTGCTAGACTAGTGCATGTCAATGGTCATAGTTCTCCTGCCACTAAAAACAAAAGTCTTACCCACTCCACAAAACACCCGAAACAAATCTATTATTACACCAGACTGTCCATGTGTCAATAGAATAATGTTTGAAATAAAACTAACCTTGCATTGCATGAATCGTCACATGTTGAGGGACTATTTTCTCATATATCAGTCCGCAGCTGCCGAGCTTTTTATCAGGAAGTACAACTCACTGTATCTGCTCAGACATAAATCCTTCAAATGCAACATTGGTTTTACTTCTAAAATTATTCTATTGACACAGACATTCACATGGACAGTCTGGTGTAATAATAGATTTGTTTCGGGTGTTTTGTGGAGTGGGTAAGACTGTTTTTAGTGGCAGGAGAACTATGGCCATTGACATGCACTAGCCTAGCACCAGCGACCTCTGCAAATACAAGGACTGGATGGAATATTTCAAAAAGTGTTTCCACACGTCTCCAACACTCTGGCTCACTAGGAAATGAGGTCCTGTGTCCAAAATTCTGAACTGTCCCTTTAAAGCCGGAACAAAGAGAATGTTTGGTGAATTTTATCAAGGGAAAAGACGTTATTGAACTTCTTCCGATCGGATTTGGGAAAAGCTTAATATACCAGTTAGCCCCATTAGTGGTGCATTAAATACGTCACAACCAAATAGCAGCGATTGGTTAAATAAAAAAATTAACTGCCTACTGTTGAGCGAACAAATTCTAATGCTTGCACGAAATGAAACATTCCGATGAAGGCTAAAGGAGGTCAAGAGGTCAATTTATATTTACGATAATAATACAAAATTAGAGAATCATCAAAACCTTTTAAACACACTTTGACCCTATAATGCCATTTGTATCATATTTGATACACAACATTCTGAGGCCTCTGCCCAACCACATAATCAATATTTTTCCTGAAAAAACTGTTGTATACAATTAAATACTTGTCAGCTGCCCCCTAGTGGACTGTTCATGGTCTTCAGTAAATAACAGGCTCAGTGGAAACATTTTCAAAATGGCCACATTGGTGGACGTGACTTTCTCTCTTTTTGGAGGAACAACTTTGTAAATTTTGAAAAGGTTAGTGTAAGAACTGCCTAAATACTGTTAGTGATTCTTCAATATGAACATTTACTTTCTTAGATTCATCTATGAAGTCTTCATATTTTAATTTTCATTTTGTAAAAAAATCGTGTTGAAATTGTATGTATCACATTTGATACAGCAGGTCTTTGTGATTCTGTTCCTCATCCATCACTATAATGCAATTTATGATGCAATCTGCAGAATTCACGCAATTCCATGCAAATTTAACATCACACAATTTTTAGTATTTCATAACTAAGATTTCACCTTAAAAATATATTTTCAATTATTATTATTATTATTATTATTATTATTATTATTGTTGCATAATGGTGGAATTTTGATCTTTACATACTTGTGTATAAATAAAAGGTGCAATGGTCTATTTGGTAATAACTGTCCTGTCGTTTCAATTTTCACACACAAAACAACTAATAATCTATATTTTACTGACTCGGACACACGTGTACGATGGAAATGTAACGTACATCTGTGTTTGAACCAGGACCCAAACTGTTTTGTCACCTACCACATGGCAAAATAAAAATCATCCTGTTCAGACATTTAAAAACATAAAAATAAATGTTGTGAAAGGTTTTTCTGAGTTCTAAATGCATCAAAGAGAATTTAGTTTGGTCCTAAAATAAACATGGTTGGGTTCTATAAAATGGCCATGAAGGTCTAACGTATCAAATATGATACATTTTTTAATTTATAAAATGGTCGAAGTTATCTTTTTTTTTTTTTACATTTTGTTCAAAGGTCCAATAATGAGTTAAAGATAAAAAAAAAAAAGTCTGTCAATTATTTCATGTGTCAGGCTTTATAGGGTTAAAGTTTATTTGGTAAATAACTGTACTCCTTTAAAATAGTAATATCGAGATTGGGGCCGCATACGAACACTTAAATGTGTGCGTGTGTTTTCTGCTTTCTGATTGGGTAACCGTCTTGGACCAGAACACCAAATTACGACATAAATGGTCCATCATGTCCAGTGTTTTTGTAGCTAAGAATAACTCCACATTATAATTATTCTCGGGAAAAGCTCGATTGGCTTTATTTGTATTTACCTCGTATCTGGGGGGGAAAAAAACATATTTTTTTTAGGAAATGAACCCAAACCCGCTTCACACTCTGCCTCTAAAACATCCACACGTTCTTGTCTTTATTAATATGAGGAGTGTGTTGCGCACGTAAGAACATTTTTAACATGGTGGTTTCCGTGGTAACAGTGATGGCATTAGGTGAGGAGCCACCTTTGAACAGCGACTGTGAACCCGTGTGTTGTGGCTCAGCATGTGTCCACAGTAATAACCCCATGTGAAATCATTCGGCGGTGTTTGCGAATGCGTGCATCGTGTCGCCGTGGTAACTGCTGAATATTCTGACATAGACATACATGTAGTCCTACTTTGATTCAATTCAATTCAATTTTATTTCTATAGCACATTTAAAACAACTTCAGCTGACCACAGTGCTTCACATACAAGTCTGCAGTGTTGGGAAGGTGACTTTTAAAATGTATTCCCCTACAGATTACAGATTACAGATTACATACTCCAGAATGTAGTTTGTCACATAATCCATTAAGGTACTTTAGGTGAGTAACATAATCTGAATACTTTGGATTACTTGATTTACTGTAGAGAAGCAAAGACCAGGATATCATAACATAAGAAGTTTTGTCTGCTAAAAGAAAATAAAAAGCCCAGACTTTACTTAAACATATTAAAAATATTATTGACAGAAGAGGAGGAGACACATCCACGCAGCATGGTTTAGTCCTGGTTTAGTCCTGGTTTAGTCCTGGTTTAGTCCTGGTTTAGTCCTGGTTTAGTCCTGGTTTAGTCCTGGTTTAGTCCTGGTTTAGTTTAGTCCTGGTTTAGACCTGGTTTAGTCCTGGTTTAGACCTGGTTTAGACCTGGTTTAGTCCTGGTTTAGTCCTGGTTTAGTCCTGGTTTAGTCCTGGTTTAGTCCTGGTTTACCTGGTTTAGTCCTGGTTTACTGGTTTACCTGGTTTAGTCCTGGTTTACTGGTTTAGACCTGGTTTAGTCCTGGTGGTTTAGACCTGGTTTAGACCTGGTTTAGTTTAGTCCTGGTTTAGACCTGGTTTAGTTTAGTCCTGGTTTAGTCCTGGTTTAGACCTGGTTTAGTCCTGGTTTAGTCCTGGTTTAGTCCTGGTTTAGTCCTGGTTTAGTCCTGGTTTAGTCCTGGTTTAGTCCTGGTTTAGTCCTGGTTTAGTCCTGGTTTAGTCCTGGTTTAGACCTGGTTTAGTCCTGGTTTAGACCTGGTGGTTTAGTCCTGGTTTAGTCCTTAGTCCTGTTTAGTCCTGGTTTAGTCCTGGTTTAGTCCTGGTTTAGTGGTTTAGTCCTGGTTTACTGGTTTAGTCCTGGTTTAGTCCTGGTTTAGTCCTGGTTTAGTCCTGGTTTAGTCCCCTGGTTTAGTCCTGGTTTAGTGGTTTAGTCCTGGTTTAGTTTAGACCTGGTTTAGTCCTGGTTTAGTCCTGGTTTAGTCCTGGTCCTGGTTTAGTCCTGTTTAGTTTAGTCCTGGTTTAGACCTGGTTTAGTCCTGGTTTAGTCCTGGGTTTAGTCCTGGTTTAGTCCTGGTTTAGTCCTGGTTTAGTCCTGGTTTAGTCCTGGTTTAGTCCTGGTTTAGTCCTGGTTTAGACCTGGTTTAGTCCTGGTTTACCTGGTTTAGTCCTGGTTTAGTCCTGGTTTAGTCTGTTTAGTGGTTTAGTCCTGGTTTAGTCCTGGTTTAGTTTCCTGGTTTAGTCCTGGTTTAGTCCTGTTTAGTCCTGGTTTAGTCCTGGTTTAGTCCTGGTTTAGTCCTGGTTTAAGTCCTGGTTTAGTCCTGGTTTAGATCCTGGTTTACCTGGTTAGTCCTGGTTTAGTCCTGGTTTAGTCCTGGTTTAGTCCTGGTTTAGACCTGGTTTAGTCCTGGTTTAGTTACCTGGTTTAGTCCTGGTTTAGTCCTGTTTAGTCCTGGTTTAGTCCTGGTTTAGTCCTGGTTTAGTCCTGGTTTAGACCTGGTTTAGTCCTGGTTTAGTCCTGGTTTAGTCCTGGTTTAGTCCTGGTTTTAGTCCTGGTTTAGTCCTGGTTTAGACCTGGTTTAGTCCTGGTTTAGTCCTGGTTTAGTCCTGGTTTAGTCCTGGTTTAGTCCTGGTTTAGACCTGGTTTAGTCCTGGTTTAGACCTGGTGGTTTAGTCCTGGTTTAGTCCTGGTTTAGTTTCCTGGTTTAGACCTGGTTTAGACCTGGTTTAGTCCTGGTTTAGACCTGGTTTAGACCTGGTTTAGTCCTGGTTTAGTCCTGGTTTAGTCCTGATTTAGATCTGGTTTAGACCTGGTTTAGTCCTGGTTCAGTCCTGGTTTAGACCTGGTTTAGACCTGGTTTAGTCCTGGTTTAGTCCTGGTTTAGACCTGGTTTAGTCCTGGTTTAGTCCTGGTTTAGTCCTGGTTTAGTCCTGGTTTAGTCCCTGGTTTAGTCCTGGTTTAGTCCTGGTTTTAGTCCTGGTTTAGTCCTGGTTTAGACCTGGTTTAGTCCTGGATTTAGTCCTGGTTTAGTTTAGTCCTGGTTTAGTCCTGGTTTAGTCCTGGTTTAGACCTGGTTTAGTCCTGGTTTAGTCCTGGTTTAGACCTGGTCCTTTTAGTCCTGGTTTAGTCCTGGTTTAGACCTGGTTTAGTCCTGGTTTAGTCCTGGTTTAGTCCTGGTTTAGGTTTAGTTTAGTCCTGGTTTAGTCCTGGTTTAGTCCTGTTTTAGTCCTGGTTTAGTCCTGATTTAGATCTGGTTTAGTCCTGGTTTAGACTTGGTTTAGTCCTGGTTTAGACTTGATTTAGACCTGGTTTAGACCTGGTTTAGTCCTGATTTAGATCTGGTTTGGTCCTGGGTTTAGTCCTGGGTGGAAGAGTGTAAAAACGTGCACTTACCTGTTACCCAGTTTTGTCTGAAGGTCAAGGCTGTGTAACCATCATTTTTGTTGAGCGCCTCTCTTCTTCTTTACTCCCTCTTTATTTACCAACTGGTTCTATCCATCTTCTTCGCTGCGCTGTGAGCTGTGTGTCTGGTCATAAATATACAAAATGCATTCTGGATCAGTGTATTAGTTTACAATAACCTCCATGAGCGTCACAAACTACAGCCTCAGGACTCACTCTGATCTTCCCGAGCGGCTAGAAGGCTGCTCAATAAACCGCTACAGATGGACTTGGGTAATAGCTTATGTTATATCAGGGGACATCAAACTAAAGCCCGCGGGCCGACTCTGGCCCTCCACGTCCCTTTGCCCCTCTGCCCCCACCACTTGAACTGACCCTGTGAGGTGATCCTCAAAAGTGTCACGGCCTGTTTTTTAAAATGATTTTTTGGCAAATAATAACACATCTGCATCTTGTATTTTGTTGACTTTTTCAATTAAAAATGATATTTATGTGAAGTATTTATCTTTATATTTAAATAATGATATGACATATTTACATTTGGAGAAGGTCATAAGGGTAAGTATAATAAGCTTAAGCTGCAGCCTACACCTTTTCGGTCTGTGTATGTTAAATATGACTGTCTGTGAATTAATGTCAAAATATACCTGTGACTAAAATAAATAAATAATCAGAAGTCATACTGTAATGATATGGTATAGAGGCTTTGCACCGTCTCGTGACCCCTATAGACGCTCTGAAAGGGATAAAATGAATTGTTTCTTCACTGTTCCTCTGGAAATGACTCATCAGGTTCAAACAAGGGAATCATCCAAAAAAAAAAAAAAAAAAACACTAGTTATGGCTAGCAAAAAATAAACTGCAAAGAGATTTCCAATGGAACCATCAAGACACCTGAAGTTTCATCAAGGTATTTGCTATTTAAAT
The DNA here is from genome assembly GCF_026225935.1 of Boleophthalmus pectinirostris. NCBI lineage: Eukaryota > Metazoa > Chordata > Actinopteri > Gobiiformes > Gobiidae > Boleophthalmus > Boleophthalmus pectinirostris. The sequence goes on along the minus strand of NW_026571190.1, from coordinate 4,364,337 downwards.
TGTTTCATAGTTTATTTAATGAATGAAGCACATTTACTGAACTAAAATGTCATGAATTTATCCAGGAAAACCCGCTCTAGTTTACGATTCAACGAACCCACACTGGGCTCCTGTGATCAACATGACGCACGAGTCGAAGAGTCTGTGAGCCGAACCTCGAAAGAATCGGTCATGAAAAGATCCTCGCGAACATTAGAAAGATCCACTCACAAAAAGAGATTCATTCTAGAAGACATAGTTGTGGATAAACAAGACAATAAAGAAAACATGGTCCTACGACGAGTGACATGTTTATATGTGCGCTGGAAGATCCAGTTTCTACTGCCACTCACACTGCAAATGTTTTCTTTTTACATTTTAGTTCAGTAAATGTGCTTCTCTCATTAAATAAACTGTAAAACCATTTAAATAGCAAATACCTTGATGAAAGTGACGTGAGTGTGTCTTGATGGGACCATTGGAAATCTCTTCGTGGTTTATGTTCTCTAACCATAATTCCTGTCTTTTTCGTTTGTTTGAGCTCCTGATGAGTCATTTCCAGAGGAACAGTGAAGAAACAAATCATTTTATCCTTTTCAGAGCATTTAGATCAGGGGTGTCAAACTCATTTTGGTCCGGGGGCCGTATCCAACCTACTTTAATCCAAAGGGGCTGGATCAGAAAACTCATGTCATATAAACCCCAAAAATAACAATAAATTCAAATATTTGTACAGAGAAACACAAATCTATTACAGAAATCTTTTTTAACTGATGAACTCTTTCTTTTACAAAATATTATAATATTATGAACAACCTGAAACTTTAAGAAAAATGTAATTTCAACACAATGTTTTAACATGAACTTGTATGTAAATAGGAATAAGTAATTTTTGTTGTAAAATCCTGCACTCAGCTCCACTTTTCTCATTTTGGACATTTTGTTGATGAGGGTGTCACGGTCAACAGTCAAAACGATCGTCCTTTAAGAGCGTTTGGA